>NC_091743.1:80138478-80350978 GCF_043380555.1 Nothobranchius furzeri
TTTAAGCCAACTCCCAATTATATTGAACCCACTGAACTTTAACTTGACCAGTAGGTTAGTGAAAGACTCTCCACATTTGCTATTTGGTAATACCAGATCAAAATGTCATCCCTGAGTTTCATACATTTTGAAGAGTTATACAAGAGGCTCGTTGGTCTAGGAGTATGATTCTCGCTTTGGGTGCGAGAGGTCCCGGGTTCAAATCCCGGACGAGCCCTAGATAAACTCTTTGTTGAAATGTGTTCTTGCCAAGTATGAAAAAGACATAAATGAAGTGGAAAAAAAACCTGACAAGTTGGGGTTTCCTTCACACACAGCCTATTATTCATTTGATAAAGACCCAGGAAAATCATTCTCCTTCCGCCGACTCCCAATTATATTGAACCCACAGAACATTAACATGAACAGTCGGTTAGTGAAAGATCTCCACGTTTGCTGGTAGATAATACCAGATGAAAAGGTCACCCTTGAGTTTCATTATTTTTGAAGTCTAAAACAAGAGGCTCGTTGGTCTAGGAGTATGGTTATCTCTTTGGGTGCAAGAAATACTGGGTTCAAATCACAGACAAGCCCAGCTTTCATTGCTAAAAAGTACTTGTTCTAAAGTCACTTAATATAAATAATAAAGGTAAAATGAGGAGAATTATTTTTAACTTTAGAGCAACTCAATCATTTGCAACACAACCTCACTCAAACATGAATTCTTCCCTCAACCAAATCTTGTTTATGTACCAACCCTTTAGTGTTTTAAATCTACTGTGAACTAAAAATCAAAGAGTAAGGACCTCATGTTCTTGTTACATACATGAGCATAACATATACACTCAATGTCATGGAAATCTTGATAATGATCCTCAAAGGATTGCCATGTTGATTGAAAAGAACAAGGTTACTAGCTGGTTGTCAAAAATACTAACTAAATCAACAATACAAAATGAAACATAGCCTCTTTTTTATCTTAGGACAACATAATAAACTGTGGAAGTTATGGCTTGAATTTTTTAGTTTCCTGATGAACTTATATTTATAAATGTGGCTCGTTGGTCTAGGAGTATGATTCTCGCTTAGGGTGCGAGAGGTCCCGGGTTCAAATCCCGGACGAGCCCAAGATATAATCATTGTTGAGATGTGTGTTTCCCAAGTATGATAAGCACATCAATCAAATGAAAGGACAACCTGACTAGTTAAGGTTTTCTTGACACACAGCCTATTATTCATTTGATAAAGTCCCAAGAAAAACATTCTCTTTAAGCCAACTCCCAATTAAATTGAACCCACTGAACTTTAACCTGAACAGTAGGTTAGTGAAAGATCTCCACGTTTGCTACTTGGTAATACCAGATGAAAAGGTCATCCCTGAGTTTCATGAATTTTGAAGACATATACAAGAGGGTCATTGGTCTAGGAACATGGTTATCGCTTTGGGTGCAAGAGATACGGGGTTCAAATCCCAGTCGAGCACAGCCTTCATTGCTAGAAAGTACTTGTTCTGAAGTCACTTAATATAAATAAAGGGCAATTGAGGAGAATGAGTTCTATTCAAAGAGGAACTCAATCATTTGCAACACAACCTCACTCAAACATTAATTTTTTCCCTCAACTAAATCTTGTTTCTATGCCAACTCTTTAGGTTTTTTAAATCTACTGTGTACTAAAAATCAAAGAGTAAGGACAAAATGTTCTTGTTACATACACGAGCATAACAGATACACTCAATGTCATGGACATCTTGACAATGATCCTCAAAGGATTGCCATGTTGATTGAAAAGAACAAGGTTACTAGCTGGTTGTCAAAAATACTAACTAAATCAACAATACAAAATGAAACATAGCCTCTTTTTTTATCTTAGGACAACATAACAAACTGTGGAAGTTTTGGCTTGAATTTTTTAGTTTCCTGATGAACTTATATTTATAAATGTGGCTCGTTGGTCTAGGAGTATGATTCTCGCTTAGGGTGCGAGAGGTCCCGGGTTCAAATCCCGGACGAGCCCAGGATACAATCATTGTTGAGATGTGTGTTTCCCAAGTATGATAAGCACATCAATGAAATGAAAGGACAACCTGACTAGTTGGGGTTTTCTTGACACACAGCCTATTATTCATTTGATAAAGACCCAAGAAAAACATTCTCTTTAAGCCAACTCCCAATTATATTGAACCCACTGAACTTTAACTTGAACAGTAGGTTAGTGAAAGATCTCCACGTTTGATAGTTGGTAATACCAGATGAAAAGGTCATCCCTGAGTTTCATGAATTTTGAAGACATATACAAGAGGGTCATTGGTCTAGGAACATGGTTATCGCTTTGGGTGCAAGAGATACGGGGTTCAAATCCCAGTCGAGCACAGCCTTCATTGCTAGATAGTACTTGTTCTAAAGTCACTTAATATAAATAAAAGGGCAATTGAGGAGAATGAGTTCTATTCAAAGAGGAACTCAATCATTTGCAACACAACCTCACTCAAACATTATTTTTTTCCCTCAACTAAATCTTGTTTCTATGCCAACTCTTTAGGTTTTTTTTAATTCTACTGTGTACTAAAAATCAAAGAGTAAGGACAAAATGTTCTTGTTACATACACGAGCATAACAGATACACTCAATGTCATGGAAATCTTGACAATGATCCTCAAAGGATTGCCATGTTGATTGAAAAGAACAAGGTCACTAGCTGGTTGTCAAAAATACTAACTAAATCAACAATACATAATGAAACATAGCCTCTTTTTTATCTTAGGACAACATAATAAACTGTGGAAGTTTTGGCTTGAATTTTTTAGTTTCCTGGAGAACTTATCATTAATAACGTGGCACGTTGGTCTAGGAGCATGATTCTCGCTTAGGGTGTGAGAGGTCCCGGGTTCAAATCCCGGACGAGCCCAAGATACAATCATTGTTGAGATGTGTGTTTGCCAAGTATGATTTAAACATCAATCTAGTGAAAGAACAACCTGACAAGTTGGGGTTTTCTTCACACAGCCTATTATTCATTTGATGAAGACCCAAGAAAAACATTCTCTTTAAGCCAACTCCCAATTATATTGAACCCACTGAACTTTAACTTGACCAGTAGGTTAGTGAAAGACTCTCCACATTTGCTATTTGGTAATACCAGATCAAAATGTCATCCCTGAGTTTCATACATTTTGAATAGTTATACAAGAGGCTCGTTGGTCTAGGAGTATGATTCTCGCTTTGGGTGCGAGAGGTCCCGGGTTCAAATCCCGGACGAGCCCTAGATAAACTCTTTGTTGAAATGTGTTCTTGCCAAGTATGAAAAAGACATAAATGAAGTGGAAAAAAAACCTGACAAGTTGGGGTTTCCTTCACACAGCCTATTATTCATTTGATAAAGACCCAGGAAAATCATTCTCTTTCCGCCGACTCCCAATTATATTGAACCCACAGAACTTTAACATGAACAGTCGGTTAGTGAAAGATCTCCACGTTTGCTGGTAGATAATACCAGATGAAAAGGTCACCCTTGAGTTTCATTATTTTTGAAGTCTAAAACAAGAGGCTCGTTGGTCTAGGAGTATGGTTATCTCTTTGGGTGCAAGAAATACTGGGTTCAAATCACAGACAAGCCCAGCTTTCATTGCTAAAAAGTACTTGTTCTAAAGTCACTTAATATAAATAATAAAGGTAAAATGAGGAGAATTATTTTTAACTTTAGAGCAACTCAATCATTTGCAACACAACCTCACTCAAACATGAATTCTTCCCTCAACCAAATCTTGTTTATGTACCAACCCTTTAGTGTTTTAAATCTACTGTGAACTAAAAATCAAAGAGTAAGGACCTCATGTTCTTGTTACATACATGAGCATAACATATACACTCAATGTCATGGAAATCTTGATAATGATCCTCAAAGGATTGCCATGTTGATTGAAAAGAACAAGGTTACTAGCTGGTTGTCAAAAATACTAACTAAATCAACAATACAAAATGAAACATAGCCTCTTTTTTATCTTAGGACAACATAATAAACTGTGGAAGTTATGGCTTGAATTTTTTAGTTTCCTGATGAACTTATATTTATAAATGTGGCTCGTTGGTCTAGGAGTATGATTCTCGCTTAGGGTGCGAGAGGTCCCGGGTTCAAATCCCGGACGAGCCCAAGATATAATCATTGTTGAGATGTGTGTTTCCCAAGTATGATAAGCACATCAATCAAATGAAAGGACAACCTGACTAGTTTAGGTTTTCTTGACACACAGCCTATTATTCATTTGATAAAGTCCCAAGAAAAACATTCTCTTTAAGCCAACTCCCAATTAAATTGAACCCACTGAACTTTAACCTGAACAGTAGGTTAGTGAAAGATCTCCACGTTTGCTACTTGGTAATACCAGATGAAAAGGTCATCCCTGAGTTTCATGAATTTTGAAGACATATACAAGAGGGTCATTGGTCTAGGAACATGGTTATCGCTTTGGGTGCAAGAGATACGAGGTTCAAATCCCAGTCGAGCACAGCCTTCATTGCTAGAAAGTACTTGTTCTGAAGTCACTTAATATAAATAAAGGGCAATTGAGGAGAATGAGTTCTATTCAAAGAGGAACTCAATCATTTGCAACACAACCTCACTCAAACATTAATTTTTTCCCTCAACTAAATCTTGTTTCTATGCCAACTCTTTAGGTTTTTTAAATCTACTGTGTACTAAAAATCAAAGAGTAAGGACAAAATGTTCTTGTTACATACACGAGCATAACAGATACACTCAATGTCATGGACATCTTGACAATGATCCTCAAAGGATTGCCATGTTGATTGAAAAGAACAAGGTTACTAGCTGGTTGTCAAAAATACTAACTAAATCAACAATACAAAATGAAACATAGCCTCTTTTTTTATCTTAGGACAACATAATAAACTGTGGAAGTTTTGGCTTGAATTTTTTAGTTTCCTGATGAACTTATATTTATAAATGTAGCTCGTTGGTCTAGGAGTATGATTCTCGCTTAGGGTGCGAGAGGTCCCGGGTTCAAATCCCGGACGAGCCCAGGATACAATCATTGTTGAGATGTGTGTTTCCCAAGTATGATAAGCACATCAATGAAATGAAAGGACAACCTGACTAGTTGGGGTTTTCTTGACACACAGCCTATTATTCATTTGATAAAGACCCAAGAAAAACATTCTCTTTAAGCCAACTCCCAATTATATTGAACCCACTGAACTTTAACTTGAACAGTAGGTTAGTGAAAGATCTCCACGTTTGCTAGTTGGTAATACCAGATGAAAAGGTCATCCCTGAGTTTCATGAATTTTGAAGACATATACAAGAGGGTCATTGGTCTAGGAACATGGTTATCGCTTTGGGTGCAAGAGATACGGGGTTCTAATCCCAGTCGAGCACAGCCTTCATTGCTATATAGTACTTGTTCTAAAGTCACTTAATATAAATAAAAGGGCAATTGAGGAGAATGAGTTCTATTCAAAGAGGAACTCAATCATTTGCAACACAACCTCACTCAAACATTATTTTTTTCCCTCAACTAAATCTTGTTTCTATGCCAACTCTTTAGGTTTTTTAAATCTACTGTGTACTAAAAATCAAAGAGTAAGGACAAAATGTTCTTGTTACATACACGAGCATAACAGATACACTCAATGTCATGGAAATCTTGACAATGATCCTCAAAGGATTGCCATGTTGATTGAAAAGAACAAGGTCACTAGCTGGTTGTCAAAAATACTAACTAAATCAACAATACAAAATGAAACATAGCCTCTTTTTTATCTTAGGACAACATAATAAACTGTGGAAGTTTTGGCTTGAATTTTTTTGTTTCCTGGAGAACTTATCATAAATAACGTGGCTCGTTGGTCTAGGAGTATGATTCTCGCTTAGGGTGCGAGAGGTCCCGGGTTCAAATCCCGGACGAGCCCAAGATACAATCATTGTTGAGATGTGTGTTTGCCAAGTATGATTTAAACATCAATCTAGTGAAAGAACAACCTGACAAGTTGGGGTTTTCTTCACACAGCCTATTATTCATTTGATGAAGACCCAAGAAAAACATTCTCTTTAAGCCAACTCCCAATTATATTGAACCCACTGAACTTTAACTTGACCAGTAGGTTAGTGAAAGACTCTCCACATTTGCTATTTGGTAATACCAGATCAAAATGTCATCCCTGAGTTTCATACATTTTGAAGAGTTATACAAGAGGCTCGTTGGTCTAGGAGTATGATTCTCGCTTTGGGTGCGAGAGGTCCCGGGTTCAAATCCCGGACGAGCCCTAGATAAACTCTTTGTTGAAATGTGTTCTTGCCAAGTATGAAAAAGACATAAATGAAGTGGAAAAAAAACCTGACAAGTTGGGGTTTCCTTCACACACAGCCTATTATTCATTTGATAAAGACCCAGGAAAATCATTCTCTTTCCGCCGACTCCCAATTATATTGAACCCACAGAACATTAACATGAACAGTCGGTTAGTGAAAGATCTCCACGTTTGCTGGTAGATAATACCAGATGAAAAGGTCACCCTTGAGTTTCATTATTTTTGAAGTCTAAAACAAGAGGCTCGTTGGTCTAAGAGTATGGTTATCTCTTTGGGTGCAAGAAATACTGGGTTCAAATCACAGACAAGCCCAGCTTTCATTGCTAAAAAGTACTTGTTCTAAAGTCACTTAATATAAATAATAAAGGTAAAATGAGGAGAATTATTTTTAACTTTAGAGCAACTCAATCATTTGCAACACAACCTCACTCAAACATGAATTCTTCCCTCAACCAAATCTTGTTTATGTACCAACCCTTTAGTGTTTTAAATCTACTGTGAACTAAAAATCAAAGAGTAAGGACCTCATGTTCTTGTTACATACATGAGCATAACATATACACTCAATGTCATGGAAATCTTGATAATGATCCTCAAAGGATTGCCATGTTGATTGAAAAGAACAAGGTTACTAGCTGGTTGTCAAAAATACTAACTAAATCAACAATACAAAATGAAACATAGCCTCTTTTTTATCTTAGGACAACATAATAAACTGTGGAAGTTATGGCTTGAATTTTTTAGTTTCCTGATGAACTTATATTTATAAATGTGGCTCGTTGGTCTAGGAGTATGATTCTCGCTTAGGATGCGAGAGGTCCCGGGTTCAAATCCCGGACGAGCCCAAGATATAATCATTGTTGAGATGTGTGTTTCCCAAGTATGATAAGCACATCAATCAAATGAAAGGACAACCTGACTAGTTTAGGTTTTCTTGACACACAGCCTATTATTCATTTGATAAAGTCCCAAGAAAAACATTCTCTTTAAGCCAACTCCCAATTAAATTGAACCCACTGAACTTTAACCTGAACAGTAGGTTAGTGAAAGATCTCCACGTTTGCTACTTGGTAATACCAGATGAAAAGGTCATCCCTGAGTTTCATGAATTTTGAAGACATATACAAGAGGGTCATTGGTCTAGGAACATGGTTATCGCTTTGGGTGCAAGAGATACGGGGTTCAAATCCCAGTCGAGCACAGCCTTCATTGCTAGAAAGTACTTGTTCTGAAGTCACTTAATATAAATAAAGGGCAATTGAGGAGAATGAGTTCTATTCAAAGAGGAACTCAATCATTTGCAACACAACCTCACTCAAACATTAATTTTTTCCCTCAACTAAATCTTGTTTCTATGCCAACTCTTTAGGTTTTTTAAATCTACTGTGTACTAAAAATCAAAGAGTAAGGACAAAATGTTCTTGTTACATACACGAGCATAACAGATACACTCAATGTCATGGACATCTTGACAATGATCCTCAAAGGATTGCCATGTTGATTGAAAAGAACAAGGTTACTAGCTGGTTGTCAAAAATACTAACTAAATCAACAATACAAAATGAAACATAGCCTCTTTTTTATCTTAGGACAACATAATAAACTGTGGAAGTTTTGGCTTGAATTTTTTAGTTTCCTGATGAACTTATATTTATAAATGTAGCTCGTTGGTCTAGGAGTATGATTCTCGCTTAGGGTGCGAGAGGTCCCGGGTTCAAATCCCGGACGAGCCCAGGATACAATCATTGTTGAGATGTGTGTTTCCCAAGTATGATAAGCACATCAATGAAATGAAAGGACAACCTGACTAGTTGGGGTTTTCTTGACACACAGCCTATTATTCATTTGATAAAGACCCAAGAAAAACATTCTCTTTAAGCCAACTCCCAATTATATTGAACCCACTGAACTTTAACTTGAACAGTAGGTTAGTGAAAGATCTCCACGTTTGCTAGTTGGTAATACCAGATGAAAAGGTCATCCCTGAGTTTCATGAATTTTGAAGACATATACAAGAGGGTCATTGGTCTAGGAACATGGTTATCGCTTTGGGTGCAAGAGATACGGGGTTCTAATCCCAGTCGAGCACAGCCTTCATTGCTAGATAGTACTTGTTCTAAAGTCACTTAATATAAATAAAAGGGCAATTGAGGAGAATGAGTTCTATTCAAAGAGGAACTCAATCATTTGCAACACAACCTCACTCAAACATTATTTTTTTCCCTCAACTAAATCTTGTTTCTATGCCAACTCTTTAGGTTTTTTAAATCTACTGTGTACTAAAAATCAAAGAGTAAGGACAAAATGTTCTTGTTACATACACGAGCATAACAGATACACTCAATGTCATGGAAATCTTGACAATGATCCTCAAAGGATTGCCATGTTGATTGAAAAGAACAAGGTCACTAGCTGGTTGTCAAAAATACTAACTAAATCAACAATACAAAATGAAACATAGCCTCTTTTTTATCTTAGGACAACATAATAAACTGTGGAAGTTTTGGCTTGAATTTTTTTGTTTCCTGGAGAACTTATCATAAATAACGTGGCTCGTTGGTCTAGGAGTATGATTCTCGCTTAGGGTGCGAGAGGTCCCGGGTTCAAATCCCGGACGAGCCCAAGATACAATCATTGTTGAGATGTGTGTTTGCCAAGTATGATTTAAACATCAATCTAGTGAAAGAACAACCTGACAAGTTGGGGTTTTCTTCACACAGCCTATTATTCATTTGATGAAGACCCAAGAAAAACATTCTCTTTAAGCCAACTCCCAATTATATTGAACCCACTGAACTTTAACTTGACCAGTAGGTTAGTGAAAGACTCTCCACATTTGCTATTTGGTAATACCAGATCAAAATGTCATCCCTGAGTTTCATACATTTTGAAGAGTTATACAAGAGGCTCGTTGGTCTAGGAGTATGATTCTCGCTTTGGGTGCGAGAGGTCCCGGGTTCAAATCCCGGACGAGCCCTAGATAAACTCTTTGTTGAAATGTGTTCTTGCCAAGTATGAAAAAGACATAAATGAAGTGGAAAAAAAACCTGACAAGTTGGGGTTTCCTTCACACACAGCCTATTATTCATTTGATAAAGACCCAGGAAAATCATTCTCTTTCCGCCGACTCCCAATTATATTGAACCCACAGAACATTAACATGAACAGTCGGTTAGTGAAAGATCTCCACGTTTGCTGGTAGATAATACCAGATGAAAAGGTCACCCTTGAGTTTCATTATTTTTGAAGTCTAAAACAAGAGGCTCGTTGGTCTAAGAGTATGGTTATCTCTTTGGGTGCAAGAAATACTGGGTTCAAATCACAGACAAGCCCAGCTTTCATTGCTAAAAAGTACTTGTTCTAAAGTCACTTAATATAAATAATAAAGGTAAAATGAGGAGAATTATTTTTAACTATAGAGCAACTCAATCATTTGCAACACAACCTCACTCAAACATGAATTCTTCCCTCAACCAAATCTTGTTTATGTACCAACCCTTTAGTGTTTTAAATCTACTGTGAACTAAAAATCAAAGAGTAAGGACCTCATGTTCTTGTTACATACATGAGCATAACATATACACTCAATGTCATGGAAATCTTGATAATGATCCTCAAAGGATTGCCATGTTGATTGAAAAGAACAAGGTTACTAGCTGGTTGTCAAAAATACTAACTAAATCAACAATACAAAATGAAACATAGCCTCTTTTTTATCTTAGGACAACATAATAAACTGTGGAAGTTATGGCTTGAATTTTTTAGTTTCCTGATGAACTTATATTTATAAATGTGGCTCGTTGGTCTAGGAGTATGATTCTCGCTTAGGGTGCGAGAGGTCCCGGGTTCAAATCCCGGACGAGCCCAAGATACAATCATTGTTGAGATGTGTGTTTCCCAAGTATGATAAGCACATCAATCAAATGAAAGGACAACCTGACTATTTTAGGTTTTCTTGACACACAGCCTATTATTCATTTGATAAAGTCCCAAGAAAAACATTCTCTTTAAGCCAACTCCCAATTAAATTGAACCCACTGAACTTTAACTTGAACAGTAGGTTAGTGAAAGATCTCCACGTTTGCTACTTGGTAATACCAGATGAAAAGGTCATCCCTGAGTTTCATGAATTTTGAAGACATATACAAGAGGGTCATTGGCCTAGGAACATGGTTATCGCTTTGGGTGCAAGACATACGGGGTTCAAATCCCAGTCGAGCACAGCCTTCATTGCTAGAAAGTACTTGTTCTGAAGTCACTTAATATAAATAAAGGGCAATTGAGGAGAATGAGTTCTATTCAAAGAGGAACTCAATCATTTGCAACACAACCTCACTCAAACATTAATTTTTTCCCTCAACTAAATCTTGTTTCTATGCCAACTCTTTAGGTTTTTTAAATCTACTGTGTACTAAAAATCAAAGAGTAAGGACAAAATGTTCTTGTTACATACACGAGCATAACAGATACACTCAATGTCATGGACATCTTGACAATGATCCTCAAAGGATTGCCATGTTGATTGAAAAGAACAAGGTTACTAGCTGGTTGTCAAAAATACTAACTAAATCAACAATACAAAATGAAACATAGCCTCTTTTTTTATCTTAGGACAACATAATAAACTGTGGAAGTTTTGGCTTGAATTTTTTAGTTTCCTGATGAACTTATATTTATAAATGTAGCTCGTTGGTCTAGGAGTATGATTCTCGCTTAGGGTGCGAGAGGTCCCGGGTTCAAATCCCGGACGAGCCCAGGATACAATCATTGTTGAGATGTGTGTTTCCCAAGTATGATAAGCACATCAATGAAATGAAAGGACAACCTGACTAGTTGGGGTTTTCTTGACACACAGCCTATTATTCATTTGATAAAGACCCAAGAAAAACATTCTCTTTAAGCCAACTCCCAATTATATTGAACCCACTGAACTTTAACTTGAACAGTAGGTTAGTGAAAGATCTCCACGTTTGCTAGTTGGTAATACCAGATGAAAAGGTCATCCCTGAGTTTCATGAATTTTGAAGACATATACAAGAGGGTCATTGGTCTAGGAACATGGTTATCGCTTTGGGTGCAAGAGATACGGGGTTCTAATCCCAGTCGAGCACAGCCTTCATTGCTAGATAGTACTTGTTCTAAAGTCACTTAATGTAAATAAAAGGGCAATTGAGGAGAATGAGTTCTATTCAAAGAGGAACTCAATCATTTGCAACACAACCTCACTCAAACATTATTTTTTTCCCTCAACTAAATCTTGTTTCTATGCCAACTCTTTAGGTTTTTTAAATCTACTGTGTACTAAAAATCAAAGAGTAAGGACAAAATGTTCTTGTTACATACACGAGCATAACAGATACACTCAATGTCATGGAAATCTTGACAATGATCCTCAAAGGATTGCCATGTTGATTGAAAAGAACAAGGTCACTAGCTGGTTGTCAAAAATACTAACTAAATCAACAATACAAAATGAAACATAGCCTCTTTTTTATCTTAGGACAACATAATAAACTGTGGAAGTTTTGGCTTGAATTTTTTTGTTTCCTGGAGAACTTATCATAAATAACGTGGCTCGTTGGTCTAGGAGTATGATTCTCGCTTAGGGTGCGAGAGGTCCCGGGTTCAAATCCCGGACGAGCCCAAGATACAATCATTGTTGAGATGTGTGTTTGCCAAGTATGATTTAAACATCAATCTAGTGAAAGAACAACCTGACAAGTTGGGGTTTTCTTCACACAGCCTATTATTCATTTGATGAAGACCCAAGAAAAACATTCACTTTAAGCCAACTCCCAATTATATTGAACCCACTGAACTTTAACTTGACCAGTAGGTTAGTGAAAGACTCTCCACATTTGCTATTTGGTAATACCAGATCAAAATGTCATCCCTGAGTTTCATACATTTTGAAGAGTTATACAAGAGGCTCGTTGGTCTAGGAGTATGATTCTCGCTTTGGGTGCGAGAGGTCCCGGGTTCAAATCCCGGACGAGCCCTAGATAAACTCTTTGTTGAAATGTGTTCTTGCCAAGTATGAAAAAGACATAAATGAAGTGGAAAAAAAACCTGACAAGTTGGGGTTTCCTTCACACACAGCCTATTATTCATTTGATAAAGACCCAGGAAAATCATTCTCTTTCCGCCGACTCCCAATTATATTGAACCCACAGAACTTTAACATGAACAGTCGGTTAGTGAAAGATCTCCACGTTTGCTGGTAGATAATACCAGATGAAAAGGTCACCCTTGAGTTTCATTATTTTTGAAGTCTAAAACAAGAGGCTCGTTGGTCTAAGAGTATGGTTATCTCTTTGGGTGCAAGAAATACTGGGTTCAAATCACAGACAAGCCCAGCTTTCATTGCTAAAAAGTACTTGTTCTAAAGTCACTTAATATAAATAATAAAGGTAAAATGAGGAGAATTATTTTTAACTATAGAGCAACTCAATCATTTGCAACACAACCTCACTCAAACATGAATTCTTCCCTCAACCAAATCTTGTTTATGTACCAACCCTTTAGTGTTTTAAATCTACTGTGAACTAAAAATCAAAGAGTAAGGACCTCATGTTCTTGTTACATACATGAGCATAACATATACACTCAATGTCATGGAAATCTTGATAATGATCCTCAAAGGATTGCCATGTTGATTGAAAAGAACAAGGTTACTAGCTGGTTGTCAAAAATACTAACTAAATCAACAATACAAAATGAAACATAGCCTCTTTTTTATCTTAGGACAACATAATAAACTGTGGAAGTTATGGCTTGAATTTTTTAGTTTCCTGATGAACTTATATTTATGAATGTGGCTCGTTGGTCTAGGAGTATGATTCTCGCTTAGGGTGCGAGAGGTCCCGGGTTCAAATCCCGGACGAGCCCAAGATACAATCATTGTTGAGATGTGTGTTTCCCAAGTATGATAAGCACATCAATCAAATGAAAGGACAACCTGACTATTTTAGGTTTTCTTGACACACAGCCTATTATTCATTTGATAAAGTCCCAAGAAAAACATTCTCTTTAAGCCAACTCCCAATTAAATTGAACCCACTGAACTTTAACTTGAACAGTAGGTTAGTGAAAGATCTCCACGTTTGCTACTTGGTAATACCAGATGAAAAGGTCATCCCTGAGTTTCATGAATTTTGAAGACATATACAAGAGGGTCATTGGCCTAGGAACATGGTTATCGCTTTGGGTGCAAGACATACGGGGTTCAAATCCCAGTCGAGCACAGCCTTCATTGCTAGAAAGTACTTGTTCTGAAGTCACTTAATATAAATAAAGGGCAATTGAGGAGAATGAGTTCTATTCAAAGAGGAACTCAATCATTTGCAACACAACCTCACTCAAACATTAATTTTTTCCCTCAACTAAATCTTGTTTCTATGCCAACTCTTTAGGTTTTTTAAATCTACTGTGTACTAAAAATCAAAGAGTAAGGACAAAATGTTCTTGTTACATACACGAGCATAACAGATACACTCAATGTCATGGACATCTTGACAATGATCCTCAAAGGATTGCCATGTTGATTGAAAAGAACAAGGTTACTAGCTGGTTGTCAAAAATACTAACTAAATCAACAATACAAAATGAAACATAGCCTCTTTTTTTTATCTTAGGACAACATAATAAACTGTGGAAGTTTTGGCTTGAATTTTTTAGTTTCCTGATGAACTTATATTTATAAATGTGGCTCGTTGGTCTAGGAGTATGATTCTCGCTTAGGGTGCGAGAGGTCCCGGGTTCAAATCCCGGACGAGCCCAGGATACAATCATTGTTGAGATGTGTGTTTCCCAAGTATGATAAGCACATCAATGAAATGAAAGGACAACCTGACTAGTTGGCGTTTTCTTGACACACAGCCTATTATTCATTTGATAAAGACCCAAGAAAAACATTCTCTTTAAGCCAACTCCCAATTATATTGAACCCACTGAACTTTAACTTGAACAGTAGGTTAGTGAAAGATCTCCACGTTTGCTAGTTGGTAATACCAGATGAAAAGGTCATCCCTGAGTTTCATGAATTTTGAAGACATATACAAGAGGGTCATTGGTCTAGGAACATGGTTATCGCTTTGGGTGCAAGAGATACGGGGTTCAAATCCCAGTTGAGCACAGCCTTCATTGCTAGAAAGTACTTGTTCTGAAGTCACTTAATATAAATAAAGGGCAATTGAGGAGAATGAGTTCTATTCAAAGAGGAACTCAATCATTTGCAACACAACCTCACTCAAACATTAATTTTTTCCCTCGACTAAATCTTGTTTCTATGCAAACTCTTTAGGTTTTTTAAATCTACTGTGTACTAAAAATCAAAGAGTAAAGACAAAATGTTCTTGTTACATACACGAGCATAACAGATACACTCAATGTCATGGAAATCTTGACAATGATCCTCAAAGGATTGCCATGTTGATTGAAAAGAACAAGGTCACTAGCTGGTTGTCAAAAATACTAACTAAATCCACAATACAAAATGAAACATAGCCTCTTTTTTATCTTAGGACAACATAATAAACTGTGGAAGTTTTGGCTTGAATTTTTTTGTTTCCTGGAGAACTTATCATAAATAACGTGGCTCGTTGGTCTAGGAGTATGATTCTCGCTTAGGGTGCGAGAGGTCCCGGGTTCAAATCCCGGACGAGCCCAAGATACAATCATTGTTGAGATGTGTGTTTGCCAAGTATGATTTAAACATCAATCTAGTGAAAGAACAACCTGACAAGTTGGGGTTTTCTTCACACAGCCTATTATTCATTTGATGAAGACCCAAGAAAAACATTCTCTTTAAGCCAACTCCCAATTATATTGAACCCACTGAACTTTAACTTGACCAGTAGGTTAGTGAAAGACTCTCCACATTTGCTATTTGGTAATACCAGATCAAAATGTCATCCCTGAGTTTCATACATTTTGAAGAGTTATACAAGAGGCTCGTTGGTCTAGGAGTATGATTCTCGCTTTGGGTGCGAGAGGTCCCGGGTTCAAATCCCGGACGAGCCCTAGATAAACTCTTTGTTGAAATGTGTTCTTGCCAAGTATGAAAAAGACATAAATGAAGTGGAAAAAAAACCTGACAAGTTGGGGTTTCCTTCACACACAGCCTATTATTCATTTGATAAAGACCCAGGAAAATCATTCTCTTTCCGCCGACTCCCAATTATATTGAACCCACAGAACATTAACATGAACAGTCGGTTAGTGAAAGATCTCCACGTTTGCTGGTAGATAATACCAGATGAAAAGGTCACCCTTGAGTTTCATTATTTTTGAAGTCTAAAACAAGAGGCTCGTTGGTCTAGGAGTATGGTTATCTCTTTGGGTGCAAGAAATACTGGGTTCAAATCACAGACAAGCCCAGCTTTCATTGCTAAAAAGTACTTGTTCTAAAGTCACTTAATATAAATAATAAAGGTAAAATGAGGAGAATTATTTTTAACTATAGAGCAACTCAATCATTTGCAACACAACCTCACTCAAACATGAATTCTTCCCTCAACCAAATCTTGTTTATGTACCAACCCTTTAGTGTTTTAAATCTACTGTGAACTAAAAATCAAAGAGTAAGGACCTCATGTTCTTGTTACATACATGAGCATAACATATACACTCAATGTCATGGAAATCTTGATAATGATCCTCAAAGGATTGCCATGTTGATTGAAAAGAACAAGGTTACTAGCTGGTTGTCAAAAATACTAACTAAATCAACAATACAAAATGAAACATAGCCTCTTTTTTATCTTAGGACAACATAATAAACTGTGGAAGTTATGGCTTGAATTTTTTAGTTTCCTGATGAACTAATATTTATAAATGTGGCTCGTTGGTCTAGGAGTATGATTCTCGCTTAGGGTGCGAGAGGTCCCGGGTTCAAATCCCGGACGAGCCCAAGATATAATCATTGTTGAGATGTGTGTTTCCCAAGTATGATAAGCACATCAATCAAATGAAAGGACAACCTGACTATTTTAGGTTTTCTTGACACACAGCCTATTATTCATTTGATAAAGTCCCAAGAAAAACATTCTCTTTAAGCCAACTCCCAATTAAATTGAACCCACTGAACTTTAACTTGAACAGTAGGTTAGTGAAAGATCTCCACGTTTGCTACTTGGTAATACCAGATGAAAAGGTCATCCCTGAGTTTCATGAATTTTGAAGACATATACAAGAGGGTCATTGGCCTAGGAACATGGTTATCGCTTTGGGTGCAAGAGATACGGGGTTCAAATCCCAGTCGAGCACAGCCTTCATTGCTAGAAAGTACTTGTTCTGAAGTCACTTAATATAAATAAAGGGCAATTGAGGAGAATGATTTCTATTCAAAGAGGAACTCAATCATTTGCAACACAACCTCACTCAAACATTATTTTTTTCCCTCAACTAAATCTTGTTTCTATGCCAACTCTTTAGGTTTTTTAAATCTACTGTGTACTAAAAATCAAAGAGTAAGGACAAAATGTTCTTGTTACATACACGAGCATAACAGATACACTCAATGTCATGGACATCTTGACAATGATCCTCAAAGGATTGCCATGTTGATTGAAAAGAACAAGGTTACTAGCTGGTTGTCAAAAATACTAACTAAATCAACAATACAAAATGAAACATAGCCTCTTTTTTTATCTTAGGACAACATAATAAACTGTGGAAGTTTTGGCTTGAATTTTTTAGTTTCCTGATGAACTTATATTTATAAATGTGGCTCGTTGGTCTAGGAGTATGATTCTCGCTTAGGGTGCGAGAGGTCCCGGGTTCAAATCCCGGACGAGCCCAGGATACAATCATTGTTGAGATGTGTGTTTCTCAAGTATGATAAGCACATCAATGAAATGAAAGGACAACCTGACTAGTTGGGGTTTTCTTGACACACAGCCTATTATTCATTTTATAAAGACCCAATAAAAACATTCTCTTTAAGCCAACTCCCAATTATATTGAACCCACTGAACTTTTAACTTGAACAGTAGGTTAGTGAAAGATCTCCACGTTTGCTAGTTGGTAATACCAGATGAAAAGGTCATCCCTGAGTTTCATGAATTTTGAAGACATATACAAGAGGGTCATTGGTCTAGGAACATGGTTATCGCTTTGGGTGCAAGAGATACGGGGTTCTAATCCCAGTCGAGCACAGCCTTCATTGCTAGATAGTACTTGTTCTAAAGTCACTTAATATAAATAAAAGGGCAATTGAGGAGAATGAGTTCTATTCAAAGAGGAACTCAATCATTTGCAACACAACCTCACTCAAACATTATTTTTTTCCCTCAACTAAATCTTGTTTCTATGCCAACTCTTTAGGTTTTTTAAATCTACTGTGTACTAAAAATCAAAGAGTAAGGACAAAATGTTCTTGTTACATACACGAGCATAACAGATACACTCAATGTCATGGAAATCTTGACAATGATCCTCAAAGGATTGCCATGTTGATTGAAAAGAACAAGGTCACTAGCTGGTTGTCAAAAATTCTAACTAAATCAACAATACAAAATGAAACATAGCCTCTTTTTTATCTTAGGACAACATAATAAACTGTGGAAGTTTTGGCTTGAATTTTTTTGTTTCCTGGAGAACTTATCATAAATAACGTGGCTCGTTGGTCTAGGAGTATGATTCTCGCTTAGGGTGCGAGAGGTCCCGGGTTCAAATCCCGGACGAGCCCAAGATACAATCATTGTTGAGATGTGTGTTTGCCAAGTATGATTTAAACATCAATCTAGTGAAAGAACAACCTGACAAGTTGGGGTTTTCTTCACACAGCCTATTATTCATTTGATGAAGACCCAAGAAAAACATTCTCTTTAAGCCAACTCCCAATTATATTGAACCCACTGAACTTTAACTTGACCAGTAGGTTAGTGAAAGACTCTCCACATTTGCTATTTGGTAATACCAGATCAAAATGTCATCCCTGAGTTTCATACATTTTGAAGAGTTATACAAGAGGCTCGTTGGTCTAGGAGTATGATTCTCGCTTTGGGTGCGAGAGGTCCCGGGTTCAAATCCCGGACGAGCCCTAGATAAACTCTTTGTTGAAATGTGTTCTTGCCAAGTATGAAAAAGACATAAATGAAGTGGAAAAAAAACCTGACAAGTTGGGGTTTCCTTCACACACAGCCTATTATTCATTTGATAAAGACCCAGGAAAATCATTCTCTTTCCGCCGACTCCCAATTATATTGAACCCACAGAACATTAACATGAACAGTCGGTTAGTGAAAGATCTCCACGTTTGCTGGTAGATAATACCAGATGAAAAGGTCACCCTTGAGTTTCATTATTTTTGAAGTCTAAAACAAGAGGCTCGTTGGTCTAAGAGTATGGTTATCTCTTTGGGTGCAAGAAATACTGGGTTCAAATCACAGACAAGCCCAGCTTTCATTGCTAAAAAGTACTTGTTCTAAAGTCACTTAATATAAATAATAAAGGTAAAATGAGGAGAATTATTTTTAACTATAGAGCAACTCAATCATTTGCAACACAACCTCACTCAAACATGAATTCTTCCCTCAACCAAATCTTGTTTATGTACCAACCCTTTAGTGTTTTAAATCTACTGTGAACTAAAAATCAAAGAGTAAGGACCTCATGTTCTTGTTACATACATGAGCATAACATATACACTCAATGTCATGGAAATCTTGATAATGATCCTCAAAGGATTGCCATGTTGATTGAAAAGAACAAGGTTACTAGCTGGTTGTCAAAAATACTAACTAAATCAACAATACAAAATGAAACATAGCCTCTTTTTTATCTTAGGACAACATAATAAACTGTGGAAGTTATGGCTTGAATTTTTTAGTTTCCTGATGAACTAATATTTATAAATGTGGCTCGTTGGTCTAGGAGTATGATTCTCGCTTAGGGTGCGAGAGGTCCCGGGTTCAAATCCCGGACGAGCCCAAGATATAATCATTGTTGAGATGTGTGTTTTTTAAGTATGATAAGCACATCAATCAAATGAAAGGACAACCTGACTATTTTAGGTTTTCTTGACACACAGCCTATTATTCATTTGATAAAGTCCCAAGAAAAACATTCTCTTTAAGCCAACTCCCAATTAAATTGAACCCACTGAACTTTAACTTGAACAGTAGGTTAGTGAAAGATCTCCACGTTTGCTACTTGGTAATACCAGATGAAAAGGTCATCCCTGAGTTTCATGAATTTTGAAGACATATACAAGAGGGTCATTGGCCTAGGAACATGGTTATCGCTTTGGGTGCAAGAGATACGGGGTTCAAATCCCAGTCGAGCACAGCCTTCATTGCTAGAAAGTACTTGTTCTGAAGTCACTTAATATAAATAAAGGGCAATTGAGGAGAATGATTTCTATTCAAAGAGGAACTCAATCATTTGCAACACAACCTCACTCAAACATTAATTTTTTCCCTCAACTAAATCTTGTTTCTATGCCAACTCTTTAGGTTTTTTAAATCTACTGTGTACTAAAAATCAAAGAGTAAGGACAAAATGTTCTTGTTACATACACGAGCATAACAGATACACTCAATGTCATGGACATCTTGACAATGATCCTCAAAGGATTGCCATGTTGATTGAAAAGAACAAGGTTACTAGCTGGTTGTCAAAAATACTAACTAAATCAACAATACAAAATGAAACATAGCCTCTTTTTTTATCTTAGGACAACATAATAAACTGTGGAAGTTTTGGCTTGAATTTTTTAGTTTCCTGATGAACTTATATTTATAAATGTGGCTCGTTGGTCTAGGAGTATGATTCTCGCTTAGGGTGCGAGAGGTCCCGGGTTCAAATCCCGGACGAGCCCAGGATACAATCATTGTTGAGATGTGTGTTTCCCAAGTATGATAAGCACATCAATGAAATGAAAGGACAACCTGACTAGTTGGGGTTTTCTTGACACACAGCCTATTATTCATTTTATAAAGACCCAAGAAAAACATTCTCTTTAAGCCAACTCCCAATTATATTGAACCCACTGAACTTTTAACTTGAACAGTAGGTTAGTGAAAGATCTCCACGTTTGCTAGTTGGTAATACCAGATGAAAAGGTCATCCCTGAGTTTCATGAATTTTGAAGACATATATAAGAGGGTCATTGGTCTAGGAACATGGTTATCGCTTTGGGTGCAAGAGATACGGGGTTCAAATCCCAGTCGAGCACAGCCTTCATTGCTAGAAAGTACTTGTTCTGAAGTCACTAAATATAAATAAAGGGCAATTGAGGAGAATGAGTTCTATTCAAAGAGGAACTCAATCATTTGCAACACAACCTCACTCAAACATTAATTTTTTCCCTCAACTAAATCTTGTTTCTATGCAAACTCTTTAGGTTTTTTAAATCTACTGTGTACTAAAAATCAAAGAGTAAAGACAAAATGTTCTTGTTACATACACGAGCATAACAGATACACTCAATGTCATGGAAATCTTGACAATGATCCTCAAAGGATTGCCATGTTGATTGAAAAGAACAAGGTCACTAGCTGGTTGTCAAAAATACTAACTAAATCAACAATACAAAATGAAACATAGCCTCTTTTTTATCTTAGGACAACATAATAAACTGTGGAAGTTTTGGCTTGAATTTTTTTGTTTCCTGGAGAACTTATCATAAATAACGTGGCTCGTTGGTCTAGGAGTATGATTCTCGCTTAGGGTGCGAGAGGTCCCGGGTTCAAATCCCGGACGAGCCCAAGATACAATCATTGTTGAGATGTGTGTTTGCCAAGTATGATTTAAACATCAATCTAGTGAAAGAACAACCTGACAAGTTGGGGTTTTCTTCACACAGCCTATTATTCATTTGATGAAGACCCAAGAAAAACATTCTCTTTAAGCCAACTCCCAATTATATTGAACCCACTGAACTTTAACTTGACCAGTAGGTTAGTGAAAGACTCTCCACATTTGCTATTTGGTAATACCAGATCAAAATGTCATCCCTGAGTTTCATACATTTTGAAGAGTTATACAAGAGGCTCGTTGGTCTAGGAGTATGATTCTCGCTTTGGGTGCGAGAGGTCCCGGGTTCAAATCCCGGACGAGCCCTAGATAAACTCTTTGTTGAAATGTGTTCTTGCCAAGTATGAAAAAGACATAAATGAAGTGGAAAAAAAACCTGACAAGTTGGGGTTTCCTTCACACACAGCCTATTATTCATTTGATAAAGACCCAGGAAAATCATTCTCTTTCCGCCGACTCCCAATTATATTGAACCCACAGAACATTAACATGAACAGTCGGTTAGTGAAAGATCTCCACGTTTGCTGGTAGATAATACCAGATGAAAAGGTCACCCTTGAGTTTCATTATTTTTGAAGTCTAAAACAAGAGGCTCGTTGGTCTAAGAGTATGGTTATCTCTTTGGGTGCAAGAAATACTGGGTTCAAATCACAGACAAGCCCAGCTTTCATTGCTAAAAAGTACTTGTTCTAAAGTCACTTAATATAAATAATAAAGGTAAAATGAGGAGAATTATTTTTAACTATAGAGCAACTCAATCATTTGCAACACAACCTCACTCAAACATGAATTCTTCCCTCAACCAAATCTTGTTTATGTACCAACCCTTTAGTGTTTTAAATCTACTGTGAACTAAAAATCAAAGAGTAAGGACCTCATGTTCTTGTTACATACATGAGCATAACATATACACTCAATGTCATGGAAATCTTGATAATGATCCTCAAAGGATTGCCATGTTGATTGAAAAGAACAAGGTTACTAGCTGGTTGTCAAAAATACTAACTAAATCAACAATACAAAATGAAACATAGCCTCTTTTTTATCTTAGGACAACATAATAAACTGTGGAAGTTATGGCTTGAATTTTTTAGTTTCCTGATGAACTTATATTTATAAATGTGGCTCGTTGGTCTAGGAGTATGATTCTCGCTTAGGGTGCGAGAGGTCCCGGGTTCAAATCCCGGACGAGCCCAAGATATAATCATTGTTGAGATGTGTGTTTCCCAAGTATGATAAGCACATCAATCAAATGAAAGGACAACCTGACTATTTTAGGTTTTCTTGACACACAGCCTATTATTCATTTGATAAAGTCCCAAGAAAAACATTCTCTTTAAGCCAACTCCCAATTAAATTGAACCCACTGAACTTTAACTTGAACAGTAGGTTAGTGAAAGATCTCCACGTTTGCTACTTGGTAATACCAGATGAAAAGGTCATCCCTGAGTTTCATGAATTTTGAAGACATATACAAGAGGGTCATTGGCCTAGGAACATGGTTATCGCTTTGGGTGCAAGACATACGGGGTTCAAATCCCAGTCGAGCACAGCCTTCATTGCTAGAAAGTACTTGTTCTGAAGTCACTTAATATAAATAAAGGGCAATTGAGGAGAAAGAGTTCTATTCAAAGAGGAACTCAATCATTTGCAACACAACCTCACTCAAACATTAATTTTTTCCCTCAACTAAATCTTGTTTCTATGCCAACTCTTTAGGTTTTTTAAATCTACTGTGTACTAAAAATCAAAGAGTAAGGACAAAATGTTCTTGTTACATACACGAGCATAACAGATACACTCAATGTCATGGACATCTTGACAATGATCCTCAAAGGATTGCCATGTTGATTGAAAAGAACAAGGTTACTAGCTGGTTGTCAAAAATACTAACTAAATCAACAATACAAAATGAAACATAGCCTCTTTTTTTTATCTTAGGACAACATAATAAACTGTGGAAGTTTTGGCTTGAATTTTTTAGTTTCCTGATGAACTTATATTTATAAATGTGGCTCGTTGGTCTAGGAGTATGATTCTCGCTTAGGGTGCGAGAGGTCCCGGGTTCAAATCCCGGACGAGCCCAGGATACAATCATTGTTGAGATGTGTGTTTCCCAAGTATGATAAGCACATCAATGAAATGAAAGGACAACCTGACTAGTTGGCGTTTTCTTGACACACAGCCTATTATTCATTTGATAAAGACCCAAGAAAAACATTCTCTTTAAGCCAACTCCCAATTATATTGAACCCACTGAACTTTAACTTGAACAGTAGGTTAGTGAAAGATCTCCACGTTTGCTAGTTGGTAATACCAGATGAAAAGGTCATCCCTGAGTTTCATGAATTTTGAAGACATATACAAGAGGGTCATTGGTCTAGGAACATGGTTATCGCTTTGGGTGCAAGAGATACGGGGTTCAAATCCCAGTTGAGCACAGCCTTCATTGCTAGAAAGTACTTGTTCTGAAGTCACTTAATATAAATAAAGGGCAATTGAGGAGAATGAGTTCTATTCAAAGAGGAACTCAATCATTTGCAACACAACCTCACTCAAACATTAATTTTTTCCCTCAACTAAATCTTGTTTCTATGCAAACTCTTTAGGTTTTTTAAATCTACTGTGTACTAAAAATCAAAGAGTAAAGACAAAATGTTCTTGTTACATACACGAGCATAACAGATACACTCAATGTCATGGAAATCTTGACAATGATCCTCAAAGGATTGCCATGTTGATTGAAAAGAACAAGGTCACTAGCTGGTTGTCAAAAATACTAACTAAATCCACAATACAAAATGAAACATAGCCTCTTTTTTATCTTAGGACAACATAATAAACTGTGGAAGTTTTGGCTTGAATTTTTTTGTTTCCTGGAGAACTTATCATAAATAACGTGGCTCGTTGGTCTAGGAGTATGATTCTCGCTTAGGGTGCGAGAGGTCCCGGGTTCAAATCCCGGACGAGCCCAAGATACAATCATTGTTGAGATGTGTGTTTGCCAAGTATGATTTAAACATCAATCTAGTGAAAGAACAACCTGACAAGTTGGGGTTTTCTTCACACAGCCTATTATTCATTTGATGAAGACCCAAGAAAAACATTCTCTTTAAGCCAACTCCCAATTATATTGAACCCACTGAACTTTAACTTGACCAGTAGGTTAGTGAAAGACTCTCCACATTTGCTATTTGGTAATACCAGATCAAAATGTCATCCCTGAGTTTCATACATTTTGAAGAGTTATACAAGAGGCTCGTTGGTCTAGGAGTATGATTCTCGCTTTGGGTGCGAGAGGTCCCGGGTTCAAATCCCGGACGAGCCCTAGATAAACTCTTTGTTGAAATGTGTTCTTGCCAAGTATGAAAAAGACATAAATGAAGTGGAAAAAAAACCTGACAAGTTGGGGTTTCCTTCACACACAGCCTATTATTCATTTGATAAAGACCCAGGAAAATCATTCTCTTTCCGCCGACTCCCAATTATATTGAACCCACAGAACATTAACATGAACAGTCGGTTAGTGAAAGATCTCCACGTTTGCTGGTAGATAATACCAGATGAAAAGGTCACCCTTGAGTTTCATTATTTTTGAAGTCTAAAACAAGAGGCTCGTTGGTCTAGGAGTATGGTTATCTCTTTGGGTGCAAGAAATACTGGGTTCAAATCACAGACAAGCCCAGCTTTCATTGCTAAAAAGTACTTGTTCTAAAGTCACTTAATATAAATAATAAAGGTAAAATGAGGAGAATTATTTTTAACTATAGAGCAACTCAATCATTTGCAACACAACCTCACTCAAACATGAATTCTTCCCTCAACCAAATCTTGTTTATGTACCAACCCTTTAGTGTTTTAAATCTACTGTGAACTAAAAATCAAAGAGTAAGGACCTCATGTTCTTGTTACATACATGAGCATAACATATACACTCAATGTCATGGAAATCTTGATAATGATCCTCAAAGGATTGCCATGTTGATTGAAAAGAACAAGGTTACTAGCTGGTTGTCAAAAATACTAACTAAATCAACAATACAAAATGAAACATAGCCTCTTTTTTATCTTAGGACAACATAATAAACTGTGGAAGTTATGGCTTGAATTTTTTAGTTTCCTGATGAACTAATATTTATAGATGTGGCTCGTTGGTCTAGGAGTATGATTCTCGCTTAGGGTGCGAGAGGTCCCGGGTTCAAATCCCGGACGAGCCCAAGATATAATCATTGTTGAGATGTGTGTTTCCCAAGTATGATAAGCACATCAATCAAATGAAAGGACAACCTGACTATTTTAGGTTTTCTTGACACACAGCCTATTATTCATTTGATAAAGTCCCAAGAAAAACATTCTCTTTAAGCCAACTCCCAATTAAATTGAACCCACTGAACTTTAACTTGAACAGTAGGTTAGTGAAAGATCTCCACGTTTGCTACTTGGTAATACCAGATGAAAAGGTCATCCCTGAGTTTCATGAATTTTGAAGACATATACAAGAGGGTCATTGGCCTAGGAACATGGTTATCGCTTTGGGTGCAAGAGATACGGGGTTCAAATCCCAGTCGAGCACAGCCTTCATTGCTAGAAAGTACTTGTTCTGAAGTCACTTAATATAAATAAAGGGCAATTGAGGAGAATGATTTCTATTCAAAGAGGAACTCAATCATTTGCAACACAACCTCACTCAAACATTAATTTTTTCCCTCAACTAAATCTTGTTTCTATGCCAACTCTTTAGGTTTTTTAAATCTACTGTGTACTAAAAATCAAAGAGTAAGGACAAAATGTTCTTGTTACATACACGAGCATAACAGATACACTCAATGTCATGGACATCTTGACAATGATCCTCAAAGGATTGCCATGTTGATTGAAAAGAACAAGGTTACTAGCTGGTTGTCAAAAATACTAACTAAATCAACAATACAAAATGAAACATAGCCTCTTTTTTTATCTTAGGACAACATAATAAACTGTGGAAGTTTTGGCTTGAATTTTTTAGTTTCCTGATGAACTTATATTTATAAATGTGGCTCGTTGGTCTAGGAGTATGATTCTCGCTTAGGGTGCGAGAGGTCCCGGGTTCAAATCCCGGACGAGCCCAGGATACAATCATTGTTGAGCTGTGTGTTTCCCAAGTATGATAAGCACATCAATGAAATGAAAGGACAACCTGACTAGTTGGGGTTTTCTTGACACACAGCCTATTATTCATTTTATAAAGACCCAAGAAAAACATTCTCTTTAAGCCAACTCCCAATTATATTGAACCCACTGAACTTTTAACTTGAACAGTAGGTTAGTGAAAGATCTCCACGTTTGCTAGTTGGTAATACCAGATGAAAAGGTCATCCCTGAGTTTCATGAATTTTGAAGACATATACAAGAGGGTCATTGGTCTAGGAACATGGTTATCGCTTTGGGTGCAAGAGATACGGGGTTCTAATCCCAGTCGAGCACAGCCTTCATTGCTAGATAGTACTTGTTCTAAAGTCACTTAATATAAATAAAAGGGCAATTGAGGAGAATGAGTTCTATTCAAAGAGGAACTCAATCATTTGCAACACAACCTCACTCAAACATTATTTTTTTCCCTCAACTAAATCTTGTTTCTATGCCAACTCTTTAGGTTTTTTAAATCTACTGTGTACTAAAAATCAAAGAGTAAGGACAAAATGTTCTTGTTACATACACGAGCATAACAGATACACTCAATGTCATGGAAATCTTGACAATGATCCTCAAAGGATTGCCATGTTGATTGAAAAGAACAAGGTCACTAGCTGGTTGTCAAAAATACTAACTAAATCAACAATACAAAATGAAACATAGCCTCTTTTTTATCTTAGGACAACATAATAAACTGTGGAAGTTTTGGCTTGAATTTTTTTGTTTCCTGGAGAACTTATCATAAATAACGTGGCTCGTTGGTCTAGGAGTATGATTCTCGCTTAGGGTGCGAGAGGTCCCGGGTTCAAATCCCGGACGAGCCCAAGATACAATCATTGTTGAGATGTGTGTTTGCCAAGTATGATTTAAACATCAATCTAGTGAAAGAACAACCTGACAAGTTGGGGTTTTCTTCACACAGCCTATTATTCATTTGATGAAGACCCAAGAAAAACATTCTCTTTAAGCCAACTCCCAATTATATTGAACCCACTGAACTTTAACTTGACCAGTAGGTTAGTGAAAGACTCTCCACATTTGCTATTTGGTAATACCAGATCAAAATGTCATCCCTGAGTTTCATACATTTTGAAGAGTTATACAAGAGGCTCGTTGGTCTAGGAGTATGATTCTCGCTTTGGGTGCGAGAGGTCCCGGGTTCAAATCCCGGACGAGCCCTAGATAAACTCTTTGTTGAAATGTGTTCTTGCCAAGTATGAAAAAGACATAAATGAAGTGGAAAAAAAACCTGACAAGTTGGGGTTTCCTTCACACACAGCCTATTATTCATTTGATAAAGACCCAGGAAAATCATTCTCTTTCCGCCGACTCCCAATTATATTGAACCCACAGAACATTAACATGAACAGTCGGTTAGTGAAAGATCTCCACGTTTGCTGGTAGATAATACCAGATGAAAAGGTCACCCTTGAGTTTCATTATTTTTGAAGTCTAAAACAAGAGGCTCGTTGGTCTAGGAGTATGGTTATCTCTTTGGGTGCAAGAAATACTGGGTTCAAATCACAGACAAGCCCAGCTTTCATTGCTAAAAAGTACTTGTTCTAAAGTCACTTAATATAAATAATAAAGGTAAAATGAGGAGAATTATTTTTAACTATAGAGCAACTCAATCATTTGCAACACAACCTCACTCAAACATGAATTCTTCCCTCAACCAAATCTTGTTTATGTACCAACCCTTTAGTGTTTTAAATCTACTGTGAACTAAAAATCAAAGAGTAAGGACCTCATGTTCTTGTTACATACATGAGCATAACATATACACTCAATGTCATGGAAATCTTGATAATGATCCTCAAAGGATACCCATGTTGATTGAAAAGAACAAGGTTACTAGCTGGTTGTCAAAAATACTAACTAAATCAACAATACAAAATGAAACATAGCCTCTTTTTTATCTTAGGACAACATAATAAACTGTGGAAGTTATGGCTTGAATTTTTTAGTTTCCTGATGAACTAATATTTATAAATGTGGCTCGTTGGTCTAGGAGTATGATTCTCGCTTAGGGTGCGAGAGGTCCCGGGTTCAAATCCCGGACGAGCCCAAGATATAATCATTGTTGAGATGTGTGTTTCCCAAGTATGATAAGCACATCAATCAAATGAAAGGACAACCTGACTATTTTAGGTTTTCTTGACACACAGCCTATTATTCATTTGATAAAGTCCCAAGAAAAACATTCTCTTTAAGCCAACTCCCAATTAAATTGAACCCACTGAACTTTAACTTGAACAGTAGGTTAGTGAAAGATCTCCACGTTTGCTACTTGGTAATACCAGATGAAAAGGTCATCCCTGAGTTTCATGAATTTTGAAGACATATACAAGAGGGTCATTGGCCTAGGAACATGGTTATCGCTTTGGGTGCAAGAGATACGGGGTTCAAATCCCAGTCGAGCACAGCCTTCATTGCTAGAAAGTACTTGTTCTGAAGTCACTTAATATAAATAAAGGGCAATTGAGGAGAATGATTTCTATTCAAAGAGGAACTCAATCATTTGCAACACAACCTCACTCAAACATTAATTTTTTCCCTCAACTAAATCTTGTTTCTATGCCAACTCTTTAGGTTTTTTAAATCTACTGTGTACTAAAAATCAAAGAGTAAGGACAAAATGTTCTTGTTACATACACGAGCATAACAGATACACTCAATGTCATGGACATCTTGACAATGATCCTCAAAGGATTGCCATGTTGATTGAAAAGAACAAGGTTACTAGCTGGTTGTCAAAAATACTAACTAAATCAACAATACAAAATGAAACATAGCCTCTTTTTTATCTTAGGACAACATAATAAACTGTGGAAGTTTTGGCTTGAATTTTTTAGTTTCCTGATGAACTTATATTTATAAATGTGGCTCGTTGGTCTAGGAGTATGATTCTCGCTTAGGGTGCGAGAGGTCCCGGGTTCAAATCCCGGACGAGCCCAGGATACAATCATTGTTGAGCTGTGTGTTTCCCAAGTATGATAAGCACATCAATGAAATGAAAGGACAACCTGACTAGTTGGGGTTTTCTTGACACACAGCCTATTATTCATTTTATAAAGACCCAAGAAAAACATTCTCTTTAAGCCAACTCCCAATTATATTGAACCCACTGAACTTTTAACTTGAACAGTAGGTTAGTGAAAGATCTCCACGTTTGCTAGTTGGTAATACCAGATGAAAAGGTCATCCCTGAGTTTCATGAATTTTGAAGACATATACAAGAGGGTCATTGGTCTAGGAACATGGTTATCGCTTTGGGTGCAAGAGATACGGGGTTCTAATCCCAGTCGAGCACAGCCTTCATTGCTAGATAGTACTTGTTCTAAAGTCACTTAATATAAATAAAAGGGCAATTGAGGAGAATGAGTTCTATTCAAAGAGGAACTCAATCATTTGCAACACAACCTCACTCAAACATTATTTTTTTCCCTCAACTAAATCTTGTTTCTATGCCAACTCTTTAGGTTTTTTAAATCTACTGTGTACTAAAAATCAAAGAGTAAGGACAAAATGTTCTTGTTACATACACGAGCATAACAGATACACTCAATGTCATGGAAATCTTGACAATGATCCTCAAAGGATTGCCATGTTGATTGAAAAGAACAAGGTCACTAGCTGGTTGTCAAAAATACTAACTAAATCAACAATACAAAATGAAACATAGCCTCTTTTTTATCTTAGGACAACATAATAAACTGTGGAAGTTTTGGCTTGAATTTTTTTGTTTCCTGGAGAACTTATCATAAATAACGTGGCTCGTTGGTCTAGGAGTATGATTCTCGCTTAGGGTGCGAGAGGTCCCGGGTTCAAATCCCGGACGAGCCCAAGATACAATCATTGTTGAGATGTGTGTTTGCCAAGTATGATTTAAACGTCAATCTAGTGAAAGAACAACCTGACAAGTTGGGGTTTTCTTCACACAGCCTATTATTCATTTGATGAAGACCCAAGAAAAACATTCTATTTAAGCCAACTCCCAATTATATTGAACCCACTGAACTTTAACTTGACCAGTAGGTTAGTGAAAGACTCTCCACATTTGCTATTTGGTAATACCAGATCAAAATGTCATCCCTGAGTTTCATACATTTTGAAGAGTTATACAAGAGGCTCGTTGGTCTAGGAGTATGATTCTCGCTTTGGGTGCGAGAGGTCCCGGGTTCAAATCCCGGACGAGCCCTAGATAAACTCTTTGTTGAAATGTGTTCTTGCCAAGTATGAAAAAGACATAAATGAAGTGGAAAAAAAACCTGACAAGTTGGGGTTTCCTTCACACACAGCCTATTATTCATTTGATAAAGACCCAGGAAAATCATTCTCTTTCCGCCGACTCCCAATTATATTGAACCCACAGAACATTAACATGAACAGTCGGTTAGTGAAAGATCTCCACGTTTGCTGGTAGATAATACCAGATGAAAAGGTCACCCTTGAGTTTCATTATTTTTGAAGTCTAAAACAAGAGGCTCGTTGGTCTAAGAGTATGGTTATCTCTTTGGGTGCAAGAAATACTGGGTTCAAATCACAGACAAGCCCAGCTTTCATTGCTAAAAAGTACTTGTTCTAAAGTCACTTAATATAAATAATAAAGGTAAAATGAGGAGAATTATTTTTAACTATAGAGCAACTCAATCATTTGCAACACAACCTCACTCAAACATGAATTCTTCCCTCAACCAAATCTTGTTTATGTACCAACCCTTTAGTGTTTTAAATCTACTGTGAACTAAAAATCAAAGAGTAAGGACCTCATGTTCTTGTTACATACATGAGCATAACATATACACTCAATGTCATGGAAATCTTGATAATGATCCTCAAAGGATTGCCATGTTGATTGAAAAGAACAAGGTTACTAGCTGGTTGTCAAAAATACTAACTAAATCAACAATACAAAATGAAACATAGCCTCTTTTTTATCTTAGGACAACATAATAAACTGTGGAAGTTATGGCTTGAATTTTTTAGTTTCCTGATGAACTTATATTTATAAATGTGGCTCGTTGGTCTAGGAGTATGATTCTCGCTTAGGGTGCGAGAGGTCCCGGGTTCAAATCCCGGACGAGCCCAAGATATAATCATTGTTGAGATGTGTGTTTCCCAAGTATGATAAGCACATCAATCAAATGAAAGGACAACCTGACTATTTTAGGTTTTCTTGACACACAGCCTATTATTCATTTGATAAAGTCCCAAGAAAAACATTCTCTTTAAGCCAACTCCCAATTAAATTGAACCCACTGAACTTTAACTTGAACAGTAGGTTAGTGAAAGATCTCCACGTTTGCTACTTGGTAATACCAGATGAAAAGGTCATCCCTGAGTTTCATGAATTTTGAAGACATATACAAGAGGGTCATTGGCCTAGGAACATGGTTATCGCTTTGGGTGCAAGACATACGGGGTTCAAATCCCAGTCGAGCACAGCCTTCATTGCTAGAAAGTACTTGTTCTGAAGTCACTTAATATAAATAAAGGGCAATTGAGGAGAATGAGTTCTATTCAAAGAGGAACTCAATCATTTGCAACACAACCTCACTCAAACATTAATTTTTTCCCTCAACTAAATCTTGTTTCTATGCCAACTCTTTAGGTTTTTTAAATCTACTGTGTACTAAAAATCAAAGAGTAAGGACAAAATGTTCTTGTTACATACACGAGCATAACAGATACACTCAATGTCATGGACATCTTGACAATGATCCTCAAAGGATTGCCATGTTGATTGAAAAGAACAAGGTTACTAGCTGGTTGTCAAAAATACTAACTAAATCAACAATACAAAATGAAACATAGCCTCTTTTTTTTATCTTAGGACAACATAATAAACTGTGGAAGTTTTGGCTTGAATTTTTTAGTTTCCTGATGAACTTAAATTTATAAATGTGGCTCGTTGGTCTAGGAGTATGATTCTCGCTTGGGGTGCGAGAGGTCCCGGGTTCAAATCCCGGACGAGCCCAGGATACAATCATTGTTGAGATGTTTGTTTCCCAAGTATGATAAGCACATCAATGAAATGAAAGGACAACCTGACTAGTTGGCGTTTTCTTGACACACAGCCTATTATTCATTTGATAAAGACCCAAGAAAAACATTCTCTTTAAGCCAACTCCCAATTATATTGAACCCACTGAACTTTAACTTGAACAGTAGGTTAGTGAAAGATCTCCACGTTTGCTAGTTGGTAATACCAGATGAAAAGGTCATCCCTGAGTTTCATGAATTTTGAAGACATATACAAGAGGGTCATTGGTCTAGGAACATGGTTATCGCTTTGGGTGCAAGAGATACGGGGTTCAAATCCCAGTTGAGCACAGCCTTCATTGCTAGAAAGTACTTGTTCTGAAGTCACTTAATATAAATAAAGGGCAATTGAGGAGAATGAGTTCTATTCAAAGAGGAACTCAATCATTTGCAACACAACCTCACTCAAACATTAATTTTTTCCCTCAACTAAATCTTGTTTCTATGCAAACTCTTTAGGTTTTTTAAATCTACTGTGTACTAAAAATCAAAGAGTAAAGACAAAATGTTCTTGTTACATACACGAGCATAACAGATACACTCAATGTCATGGAAATCTTGACAATGATCCTCAAAGGATTGCCATGTTGATTGAAAAGAACAAGGTCACTAGCTGGTTGTCAAAAATACTAACTAAATCCACAATACAAAATGAAACATAGCCTCTTTTTTATCTTAGGACAACATAATAAACTGTGGAAGTTTTGGCTTGAATTTTTTTGTTTCCTGGAGAACTTATCATAAATAACGTGGCTCGTTGGTCTAGGAGTATGATTCTCGCTTAGGGTGCGAGAGGTCCCGGGTTCAAATCCCGGACGAGCCCAAGATACAATCATTGTTGAGATGTGTGTTTGCCAAGTATGATTTAAACATCAATCTAGTGAAAGAACAACCTGACAAGTTGGGGTTTTCTTCACACAGCCTATTATTCATTTGATGAAGACCCAAGAAAAACATTCTCTTTAAGCCAACTCCCAATTATATTGAACCCACTGAACTTTAACTTGACCAGTAGGTTAGTGAAAGACTCTCCACATTTGCTATTTGGTAATACCAGATCAAAATGTCATCCCTGAGTTTCATACATTTTGAAGAATTATATAAGAGGCTCGTTGGTCTAGGAGTATGATTCTCGCTTTGGGTGCGAGAGGTCCCGGGTTCAAATCCCGGACAAGCCCTGGATAAACTCTTTGTTGAAATGTGTTCTTGCCAAGTATGAAAAAGACATAAATGAAGTGGAAAAAAAAACCTGACAAGTTTGGGTTTCCTTCACACACACCCTATTATTCATTTGATAAAGACCCAGGAAAATCATTCTCTTTCCGCCGACTCCCAATTATATTGAACCCACAGAACATTAACATGAACAGTCGGTTAGTGAAAGATCTCCACGTTTGCTGGTAGATAATACCAGATGAAAAGGTCACCCTTGAGTTTCATTATTTTTGAAGTCTAAAACAAGAGGCTCGTTGGTCTAGGAGTATGGTTATCTCTTTGGGTGCAAGAAATACTGGGTTCAAATCACAGACAAGCCCAGCTTTCATTGCTAAAAAGTACTTGTTCTAAAGTCACTTAATATAAATAATAAAGGTAAAATGAGGAGAATTATTTTTAACTATAGAGCAACTCAATCATTTGCAACACAACCTCACTCAAACATGAATTCTTCCCTCAACCAAATCTTGTTTATGTACCAACCCTTTAGTGTTTTAAATCTACTGTGAACTAAAAATCAAAGAGTAAGGACCTCATGTTCTTGTTACATACATGAGCATAACATATACACTCAATGTCATGGAAATCTTGATAATGATCCTCAAAGGATTGCCATGTTGATTGAAAAGAACAAGGTTACTAGCTGGTTGTCAAAAATACTAACTAAATCAACAATACAAAATGAAACATAGCCTCTTTTTTATCTTAGGACAACATAATAAACTGTGGAAGTTATGGCTTGAATTTTTTAGTTTCCTGATGAACTAATATTTATAAATGTGGCTCGTTGGTCTAGGAGTATGATTCTCGCTTAGGGTGCGAGAGGTCCCGGGTTCAAATCCCGGACGAGCCCAAGATATAATCATTGTTGAGATGTGTGTTTCCCAAGTATGATAAGCACATCAATCAAATGAAAGGACAACCTGACTATTTTAGGTTTTCTTGACACACAGCCTATTATTCATTTGATAAAGTCCCAAGAAAAACATTCTCTTTAAGCCAACTCCCAATTAAATTGAACCCACTGAACTTTAACTTGAACAGTAGGTTAGTGAAAGATCTCCACGTTTGCTACTTGGTAATACCAGATGAAAAGGTCATCCCTGAGTTTCATGAATTTTGAAGACATATACAAGAGGGTCATTGGCCTAGGAACATGGTTATCGCTTTGGGTGCAAGAGATACGGGGTTCAAATCCCAGTTGAGCACAGCCTTCATTGCTAGAAAGTACTTGTTCTGAAGTCACTAAATATAAATAAAGGGCAATTGAGGAGAATGAGTTCTATTCAAAGAGGAACTCAATCATTTGCAACACAACCTCACTCAAACATTAATTTTTTCCCTCAACTAAATCTTGTTTCTATGCAAACTCTTTAGGTTTTTTAAATCTACTGTGTACTAAAAATCAAAGAGTAAAGACAAAATGTTCTTGTTACATACACGAGCATAACAGATACACTCAATGTCATGGAAATCTTGACAATGATCCTCAAAGGATTGCCATGTTGATTGAAAAGAACAAGGTCACTAGCTGGTTGTCAAAAATACTAACTAAATCAACAATACAAAATGAAACATAGCCTCTTTTTTATCTTAGGACAACATAATAAACTGTGGAAGTTTTGGCTTGAATTTTTTTGTTTCCTGGAGAACTTATCATAAATAACGTGGCTCGTTGGTCTAGGAGTATGATTCTCACTTAGGGTGCGAGAGGTCCCGGGTTCAAATCCCGGACGAGCCCAAGATACAATCATTGTTGAGATGTGTGTTTGCCAAGTATGATTTAAACATCAATCTAGTGAAAGAACAACCTGACAAGTTGGGGTTTTCTTCACACAGCCTATTATTCATTTGATGAAGACCCAAGAAAAACATTCTCTTTAAGCCAACTCCCAATTATATTGAACCCACTGAACTTTAACTTGACCAGTAGGTTAGTGAAAGACTCTCCACATTTGCTATTTGGTAATACCAGATCAAAATGTCATCCCTGAGTTTCATACATTTTGAAGAGTTATACAAGAGGCTCGTTGGTCTAGGAGTATGATTCTCGCTTTGGGTGCGAGAGGTCCCGGGTTCAAATCCCGGACGAGCCCTAGATAAACTCTTTGTTGAAATGTGTTCTTGCCAAGTATGAAAAAGACATAAATGAAGTGGAAAAAAAACCTGACAAGTTGGGGTTTCCTTCACACACAGCCTATTATTCATTTGATAAAGACCCAGGAAAATCATTCTCTTTCCGCCGACTCCCAATTATATTGAACCCACAGAACATTAACATGAACAGTCGGTTAGTGAAAGATCTCCACGTTTGCTGGTAGATAATACCAGATGAAAAGGTCACCCTTGAGTTTCATTATTTTTGAAGTCTAAAACAAGAGGCTCGTTGGTCTAAGAGTATGGTTATCTCTTTGGGTGCAAGAAATACTGGGTTCAAATCACAGACAAGCCCAGCTTTCATTGCTAAAAAGTACTTGTTCTAAAGTCACTTAATATAAATAATAAAGGTAAAATGAGGAGAATTATTTTTAACTATAGAGCAACTCAATCATTTGCAACACAACCTCACTCAAACATGAATTCTTCCCTCAACCAAATCTTGTTTATGTACCAACCCTTTAGTGTTTTAAATCTACTGTGAACTAAAAATCAAAGAGTAAGGACCTCATGTTCTTGTGTACATACATGAGCATAACATATACACTCAATGTCATGGAAATCTTGATAATGATCCTCAAAGGATTGCCATGTTGATTGAAAAGAACAAGGTTACTAGCTGGTTGTCAAAAATACTAACTAAATCAACAATACAAAATGAAACATAGCCTCTTTTTTATCTTAGGACAACATAATAAACTGTGGAAGTTATGGCTTGAATTTTTTAGTTTCCTGATGAACTTATATTTATAAATGTGGCTCGTTGGTCTAGGAGTATGATTCTCGCTTAGGGTGCGAGAGGTCCCGGGTTCAAATCCCGGACGAGCCCAAGATATAATCATTGTTGAGATGTGTGTTTCCCAAGTATGATAAGCACATCAATCAAATGAAAGGACAACCTGACTATTTTAGGTTTTCTTGACACACAGCCTATTATTCATTTGATAAAGTCCCAAGAAAAACATTCTCTTTAAGCCAACTCCCAATTAAATTGAACCCACTGAACTTTAACTTGAACAGTAGGTTAGTGAAAGATCTCCACGTTTGCTACTTGGTAATACCAGATGAAAAGGTCATCCCTGAGTTTCATGAATTTTGAAGACATATACAAGAGGGTCATTGGCCTAGGAACATGGTTATCGCTTTGGGTGCAAGACATACGGGGTTCAAATCCCAGTCGAGCACAGCCTTCATTGCTAGAAAGTACTTGTTCTGAAGTCACTTAATATAAATAAAGGGCAATTGAGGAGAAAGAGTTCTATTCAAAGAGGAACTCAATCATTTGCAACACAACCTCACTCAAACATTAATTTTTTCCCTCAACTAAATCTTGTTTCTATGCCAACTCTTTAGGTTTTTTAAATCTACTGTGTACTAAAAATCAAAGAGTAAGGACAAAATGTTCTTGTTACATACACGAGCATAACAGATACACTCAATGTCATGGACATCTTGACAATGATCCTCAAAGGATTGCCATGTTGATTGAAAAGAACAAGGTTACTAGCTGGTTGTCAAAAATACTAACTAAATCAACAATACAAAATGAAACATAGCCTCTTTTTTTTATCTTAGGACAACATAATAAACTGTGGAAGTTTTGGCTTGAATTTTTTAGTTTCCTGATGAACTTATATTTATAAATGTGGCTCGTTGGTCTAGGAGTATGATTCTCGCTTAGGGTGCGAGAGGTCCCGGGTTCAAATCCCGGACGAGCCCAGGATACAATCATTGTTGAGATGTGTGTTTCCCAAGTATGATAAGCACATCAATGAAATGAAAGGACAACCTGACTAGTTGGCGTTTTCTTGACACACAGCCTATTATTCATTTGATAAAGACCCAAGAAAAACATTCTCTTTAAGCCAACTCCCAATTATATTGAACCCACTGAACTTTAACTTGAACAGTAGGTTAGTGAAAGATCTCCACGTTTGCTAGTTGGTAATACCAGATGAAAAGGTCATCCCTGAGTTTCATGAATTTTGAAGACATATACAAGAGGGTCATTGGTCTAGGAACATGGTTATCGCTTTGGGTGCAAGAGATACGGGGTTCAAATCCCAGTTGAGCACAGCCTTCATTGCTAGAAAGTACTTGTTCTGAAGTCACTTAATATAAATAAAGGGCAATTGAGGAGAATGAGTTCTATTCAAAGAGGAACTCAATCATTTGCAACACAACCTCACTCAAACATTAATTTTTTCCCTCAACTAAATCTTGTTTCTATGCAAACTCTTTAGGTTTTTTAAATCTACTGTGTACTAAAAATCAAAGAGTAAAGACAAAATGTTCTTGTTACATACACGAGCATAACAGATACACTCAATGTCATGGAAATCTTGACAATGATCCTCAAAGGATTGCCATGTTGATTGAAAAGAACAAGGTCACTAGCTGGTTGTCAAAAATACTAACTAAATCCACAATACAAAATGAAACATAGCCTCTTTTTTATCTTAGGACAACATAATAAACTGTGGAAGTTTTGGCTTGAATTTTTTTGTTTCCTGGAGAACTTATCATAAATAACGTGGCTCGTTGGTCTAGGAGTATGATTCTCGCTTAGGGTGCGAGAGGTCCCGGGTTCAAATCCCGGACGAGCCCAAGATACAATCATTGTTGAGATGTGTGTTTGCCAAGTATGATTTAAACATCAATCTAGTGAAAGAACAACCTGACAAGTTGGGGTTTTCTTCACACAGCCTATTATTCATTTGATGAAGACCCAAGAAAAACATTCTCTTTAAGCCAACTCCCAATTATATTGAACCCACTGAACTTTAACTTGACCAGTAGGTTAGTGAAAGACTCTCCACATTTGCTATTTGGTAATACCAGATCAAAATGTCATCCCTGAGTTTCATACATTTTGAAGAGTTATACAAGAGGCTCGTTGGTCTAGGAGTATGATTCTCGCTTTGGGTGCGAGAGGTCCCGGGTTCAAATCCCGGACGAGCCCTAGATAAACTCTTTGTTGAAATGTGTTCTTGCCAAGTATGAAAAAGACATAAATGAAGTGGAAAAAAAACCTGACAAGTTGGGGTTTCCTTCACACACAGCCTATTATTCATTTGATAAAGACCCAGGAAAATCATTCTCTTTCCGCCGACTCCCAATTATATTGAACCCACAGAACATTAACATGAACAGTCGGTTAGTGAAAGATCTCCACGTTTGCTGGTAGATAATACCAGATGAAAAGGTCACCCTTGAGTTTCATTATTTTTGAAGTCTAAAACAAGAGGCTCGTTGGTCTAGGAGTATGGTTATCTCTTTGGGTGCAAGAAATACTGGGTTCAAATCACAGACAAGCCCAGCTTTCATTGCTAAAAAGTACTTGTTCTAAAGTCACTTAATATAAATAATAAAGGTAAAATGAGGAGAATTATTTTTAACTATAGAGCAACTCAATCATTTGCAACACAACCTCACTCAAACATGAATTCTTCCCTCAACCAAATCTTGTTTATGTACCAACCCTTTAGTGTTTTAAATCTACTGTGAACTAAAAATCAAAGAGTAAGGACCTCATGTTCTTGTTACATACATGAGCATAACATATACACTCAATGTCATGGAAATCTTGATAATGATCCTCAAAGGATTGCCATGTTGATTGAAAAGAACAAGGTTACTAGCTGGTTGTCAAAAATACTAACTAAATCAACAATACAAAATGAAACATAGCCTCTTTTTTATCTTAGGACAACATAATAAACTGTGGAAGTTATGGCTTGAATTTTTTAGTTTCCTGATGAACTTATATTTATAAATGTGGCTCGTTGGTCTAGGAGTATGATTCTCGCTTAGGGTGCGAGAGGTCCCGGGTTCAAATCCCGGACGAGCCCAAGATATAATCATTGTTGAGATGTGTGTTTCCCAAGTATGATAAGCACATCAATCAAATGAAAGGACAACCTGACTATTTTAGGTTTTCTTGACACACAGCCTATTATTCATTTGATAAAGTCCCAAGAAAAACATTCTCTTTAAGCCAACTCCCAATTAAATTGAACCCACTGAACTTTAACTTGAACAGTAGGTTAGTGAAAGATCTCCACGTTTGCTACTTGGTAATACCAGATGAAAAGGTCATCCCTGAGTTTCATGAATTTTGAAGACATATACAAGAGGGTCATTGGCCTAGGAACATGGTTATCGCTTTGGGTGCAAGACATACGGGGTTCAAATCCCAGTCGAGCACAGCCTTCATTGCTAGAAAGTACTTGTTCTGAAGTCACTTAATATAAATAAAGGGCAATTGAGGAGAATGAGTTCTATTCAAAGAGGAACTCAATCATTTGCAACACAACCTCACTCAAACATTAATTTTTTCCCTCAACTAAATCTTGTTTCTATGCCAACTCTTTAGGTTTTTTAAATCTACTGTGTACTAAAAATCAAAGAGTAAGGACAAAATGTTCTTGTTACATACACGAGCATAACAGATACACTCAATGTCATGGACATCTTGACAATGATCCTCAAAGGATTGCCATGTTGATTGAAAAGAACAAGGTTACTAGCTGGTTGTCAAAAATACTAACTAAATCAACAATACAAAATGAAACATAGCCTCTTTTTTTTATCTTAGGACAACATAATAAACTGTGGAAGTTTTGGCTTGAATTTTTTAGTTTCCTGATGAACTTATATTTATAAATGTGGCTCGTTGGTCTAGGAGTATGATTCTCGCTTAGGGTGCGAGAGGTCCCGGGTTCAAATCCCGGACGAGCCCAGGATACAATCATTGTTGAGCTGTGTGTTTCCCAAGTATTATAAGCACATCAATGAAATGAAAGGACAACCTGACTAGTTGGGGTTTTCTTGACACACAGCCTATTATTCATTTTATAAAGACCCAAGAAAAACATTCTCTTTAAGCCAACTCCCAATTATATTGAACCCACTGAACTTTTAACTTGAACAGTAGGTTAGTGAAAGATCTCCACGTTTGCTAGTTGGTAATACCAGATGAAAAGGTCATCCCTGAGTTTCATGAATTTTGAAGACATATACAAGAGGGTCATTGGTCTAGGAACATGGTTATCGCTTTGGGTGCAAGAGATACGGGGTTCAAATCCCAGTTGAGCACAGCCTTCATTGCTAGAAAGTACTTGTTCTGAAGTCACTTAATATAAATAAAGGGCAATTGAGGAGAATGAGTTCTATTCAAAGAGGAACTCAATCATTTGCAACACAACCTCACTCAAACATTAATTTTTTCCCTCAACTAAATCTTGTTTCTATGCAAACTCTTTAGGTTTTTTAAATCTACTGTGTACTAAAAATCAAAGAGTAAAGACAAAATGTTCTTGTTACATACACGAGCATAACAGATACACTCAATGTCATGGAAATCTTGACAATGATCCTCAAAGGATTGCCATGTTGATTGAAAAGAACAAGGTCACTAGCTGGTTGTCAAAAATACTAACTAAATCAACAATACAAAATGAAACATAGCCTCTTTTTTATCTTAGGACAACATAATAAACTGTGGAAGTTTTGGCTTGAATTTTTTTGTTTCCTGGAGAACTTATCATAAATAACGTGGCTCGTTGGTCTAGGAGTATGATTCTCGCTTAGGGTGCGAGAGGTCCCGGGTTCAAATCCCGGACGAGCCCAAGATACAATCATTGTTGAGATGTGTGTTTGCCAAGTATGATATAAACATCAATCTAGTGAAAGAACAACCTGACAAGTTGGGGTTTTCTTCACACAGCCTATTATTCATTTGATGAAGACCCAAGAAAAACATTCTCTTTAAGCCAACTCCCAATTATATTGAACCCACTGAACTTTAACTTGACCAGTAGGTTAGTGAAAGACTCTCCACATTTGCTATTTGGTAATACCAGATCAAAATGTCATCCCTGAGTTTCATACATTTTGAAGAGTTATACAAGAGGCTCGTTGGTCTAGGAGTATGATTCTCGCTTTGGGTGCGAGAGGTCCCGGGTTCAAATCCCGGACGAGCCCTAGATAAACTCTTTGTTGAAATGTGTTCTTCTCAAGTATGAAAAAGACATAAATGAAGTGGAAAAAAAACCTGACAAGTTGGGGTTTCCTTCACACACAGCCTATTATTCATTTGATAAAGACCCAGGAAAATCATTCTCCTTCCGCCGACTCCCAATTATATTGAACCCACAGAACATTAACATGAACAGTCGGTTAGTGAAAGATCTCCACGTTTGCTGGTAGATAATACCAGATGAAAAGGTCACCCTTGAGTTTCATTATTTTTGAAGTCTAAAACAAGAGGCTCGTTGGTCTAGGAGTATGGTTATCTCTTTGGGTGCAAGAAATACTGGGTTCAAATCACAGACAAGCCCAGCTTTCATTGCTAAAAAGTACTTGTTCTAAAGTCACTTAATATAAATAATAAAGGTAAAATGAGGAGAATTATTTTTAACTTTAGAGCAACTCAATCATTTGCAACACAACCTCACTCAAACATGAATTCTTCCCTCAACCAAATCTTGTTTATGTACCAACCCTTTAGTGTTTTAAATCTACTGTGAACTAAAAATCAAAGAGTAAGGACCTCATGTTCTTGTTACATACATGAGCATAACATATACACTCAATGTCATGGAAATCTTGATAATGATCCTCAAAGGATTGCCATGTTGATTGAAAAGAACAAGGTTACTAGCTGGTTGTCAAAAATACTAACTAAATCAACAATACAAAATGAAACATAGCCTCTTTTTTATCTTAGGACAACATAATAAACTGTGGAAGTTATGGCTTGAATTTTTTAGTTTCCTGATGAACTTATATTTATAAATGTGGCTCGTTGGTCTAGGAGTATGATTCTCGCTTAGGGTGCGAGAGGTCCCGGGTTCAAATCCCGGACGAGCCCAAGATATAATCATTGTTGAGATGTGTGTTTCCCAAGTATGATAAGCACATCAATGAAATGAAAGGACAACCTGACTAGTTGGGGTTTTCTTGACACACAGCCTATTATTCATTTGATAAAGACCCAAGAAAAACATTCTCTTTAAGCCAACTCCCAATTATATTGAACCCACTGAACTTTAACTTGAACAGTAGGTTAGTGAAAGATCTCCACGTTTGCTAGTTGGTAATACCAGATGAAAAGGTCATCCCTGAGTTTCATGAATTTTGAAGACATATACAAGAGGGTCATTGGTCTAGGAACATGGTTATCGCTTTGGGTGCAAGAGATACGGGGTTCAAATCCCAGTCGAGCACAGCCTTCATTGCTAGATAGTACTTGTTCTAAAGTCACTTAATATAAATAAAAGGGCAATTGAGGAGAATGAGTTCTATTCAAAGAGGAACTCAATCATTTGCAACACAACCTCACTCAAACATTATTTTTTTCCCTCAACTAAATCTTGTTTCTATGCCAACTCTTTAGGTTTTTTAAATCTACTGTGTACTAAAAATCAAAGAGTAAGGACAAAATGTTCTTGTTACATACACGAGCATAACAGATACACTCAATGTCATGGAAACCTTGACAATGATCCTCAAAGGATTGCCATGTTGATTGAAAAGAACAAGGTCACTAGCTGGTTGTCAAAAATACTAACTAAATCAACAATACATAATGAAACATAGCCTCTTTTTTATCTTAGGACAACATAATAAACTGTGGAAGTTTTGGCTTGAATTTTTTAGTTTCCTGGAGAACTTATCATTAATAACGTGGCACGTTGGTCTAGGAGCATGATTCTCGCTAAGGGTGTGAGAGGTCCCGGGTTCAAATCCCGGACGAGCCCAAGATACAATCATTGTTGAGATGTGTGTTTGCCAAGTATGATTTAAACATCAATCTAGTGAAAGAACAACCTGACAAGTTGGGGTTTTCTTCACACAGCCTATTATTCATTTGATGAAGACCCAAGAAAAACATTCTCTTTAAGCCAACTCCCAATTATATTGAACCCACTGAACTTTAACTTGACCAGTAGGTTAGTGAAAGACTCTCCACATTTGCTATTTGGTAATACCAGATCAAAATGTCATCCCTGAGTTTCATACATTTTGAAGAGTTATACAAGAGGCTCGTTGGTCTAGGAGTATGATTCTCGCTTTGGGTGCGAGAGGTCCCGGGTTCAAATCCCGGACGAGCCCTAGATAAACTCTTTGTTGAAATGTGTTCTTGCCAAGTATGAAAAAGACATAAATGAAGTGGAAAAAAAACCTGACAAGTTGGGGTTTCCTTCACACACAGCCTATTATTCATTTGATAAAGACCCAGGAAAATCATTCTCTTTCCGCCGACTCCCAATTATATTGAACCCACAGAACATTAACATGAACAGTCGGTTAGTGAAAGATCTCCACGTTTGCTGGTAGATAATACCAGATGAAAAGGTCACCCTTGAGTTTCATTATTTTTGAAGTCTAAAACAAGAGGCTCGTTGGTCTAGGAGTATGGTTATCTCTTTGGGTGCAAGAAATACTGGGTTCAAATCACAGACAAGCCCAGCTTTCATTGCTAAAAAGTACTTGTTCTAAAGTCACTTAATATAAATAATAAAGGTAAAATGAGGAGAATTATTTTTAACTATAGAGCAACTCAATCATTTGCAACACAACCTCACTCAAACATGAATTCTTCCCTCAACCAAATCTTGTTTATGTACCAACCCTTTAGTGTTTTAAATCTACTGTGAACTAAAAATCAAAGAGTAAGGACCTCATGTTCTTGTTACATACATGAGCATAACATATACACTCAATGTCATGGAAATCTTGATAATGATCCTCAAAGGATTGCCATGTTGATTGAAAAGAACAAGGTTACTAGCTGGTTGTCAAAAATACTAACTAAATCAACAATACAAAATGAAACATAGCCTCTTTTTTATCTTAGGACAACATAATAAACTGTGGAAGTTATGGCTTGAATTTTTTAGTTTCCTGATGAACTTATATTTATAAATGTGGCTCGTTGGTCTAGGAGTATGATTCTCGCTTAGGGTGCGAGAGGTCCCGGGTTCAAATCCCGGACGTGCCCAAGAAATAATCATTGTTGAGATGTGTGTTTCCCAAGTATGATAAGCACATCAATCAAATGAAAGGACAACCTGACTAGTTTAGGTTTTCTTGACACACAGCCTATTATTCATTTGATAAAGTCCCAAGAAAAACATTCTCTTTAAGCAAACTCCCAATTAAATTGAACCCACTGAACTTTAACCTGAACAGTAGGTTAGTGAAAGATCTCCACGTTTGCTACTTGGTAATACCAGATGAAAAGGTCATCCCTGAGTTTCATGAATTTTGAAGACATATACAAGAGGGTCATTGGTCTAGGAACATGGTTATCGCTTTGGGTGCAAGAGATACGGGGTTCAAATCCCAGTCGAGCACAGCCTTCATTGCTAGAAAGTACTTGTTCTGAAGTCACTTAATATAAATAAAGGGCAATTGAGGAGAATGAGTTCTATTCAAAGAGGAACTCAATCATTTGCAACACAACCTCACTCAAACATTAATTTTTTCCCTCAACTAAATCTTGTTTCTATGCCAACTCTTTAGGTTTTTTAAATCTACTGTGTACTAAAAATCAAAGAGTAAGGACAAAATGTTCTTGTTACATACACGAGCATAACAGATACACTCAATGTCATGGACATCTTGACAATGATCCTCAAAGGATTGCCATGTTGATTGAAAAGAACAAGGTTACTAGCTGGTTGTCAAAAATACTAACTAAATCAACAATACAAAATGAAACATAGCCTCTTTTTTTATCTTAGGACAACATAACAAACTGTGGAAGTTTTGGCTTGAATTTTTTAGTTTCCTGATGAACTTATATTTATAAATGTGGCTCGTTGGTCTAGGAGTATGATTCTCGCTTAGGGTGCGAGAGGTCCCGGGTTCAAACCCCGGACGATCCCAGGATACAATCATTGTTGAGATGTGTGTTTCCCAAGTATGATAAGCACATCAATGAAATGAAAGGACAACCTGACTAGTTGGGGTTTTCTTGACACACAGCCTATTATTCATTTGATAAAGACCCAAGAAAAACATTCTCTTTAAGCCAACTCCCAATTATATTGAACCCACTGAACTTTAACTTGAACAGTAGGTTAGTGAAAGATCTCCACGTTTGCTAGTTGGTAATACCAGATGAAAAGGTCATCCCTGAGTTTCATGAATTTTGAAGACATATACAAGAGGGTCATTGGTCTAGGAACATGGTTATCGCTTTGGGTGCAAGAGATACGGGGTTCAAATCCCAGTCGAGCACAGCCTTCATTGCTAGATAGTACTTGTTCTAAAGTCACTTAATATAAATAAAAGGGCAATTGAGGAGAATGAGTTCTATTCAAAGAGGAACTCAATCATTTGCAACACAACCTCACTCAAACATTATTTTTTTCCCTCAACTAAATCTTGTTTCTATGCCAACTCTTTAGGTTTTTTAAATCTACTGTGTACTAAAAATCAAAGAGTAAGGACAAAATGTTCTTGTTACATACACGAGCATAACAGATACACTCAATGTCATGGAAATCTTGACAATGATCCTCAAAGGATTGCCATGTTGATTGAAAAGAACAAGGTCACTAGCTGGTTGTCAAAAATACTAACTAAATCAACAATACATAATGAAACATAGCCTCTTTTTTATCTTAGGACAACATAATAAACTGTGGAAGTTTTGGCTTGAATTTTTTAGTTTCCTGGAGAACTTATCATTAATAACGTGGCACGTTGGTCTAGGAGCATGATTCTCGCTTAGGGTGTGAGAGGTCCCGGGTTCAAATCCCGGACGAGCCCAAGATACAATCATTGTTGAGATGTGTGTTTGCCAAGTATGATTTAAACATCAATCTAGTGAAAGAACAACCTGACAAGTTGGGGTTTTCTTCACACAGCCTATTATTCATTTGATGAAGACCCAAGAAAAACATTCTCTTTAAGCCAACTCCCAATTATATTGAACCCACTGAACTTTAACTTGACCAGTAGGTTAGTGAAAGACTCTCCACATTTGCTATTTGGTAATACCAGATCAAAATGTCATCCCTGAGTTTCATACATTTTGAATAGTTATACAAGAGGCTCGTTGGTCTAGGAGTATGATTCTCGCTTTGGGTGCGAGAGGTTCCGGGTTCAAATCCCGGACGAGCCCTAGATAAACTCTTTGTTGAAATGTGTTCTTGCCAAGTATGAAAAAGACATAAATGAAGTGGAAAAAAAACCTGACAAGTTGGGGTTTCCTTCACACACAGCCTATTATTCATTTGATAAAGACCCAGGAAAATCATTCTCTTTCCGCCGACTCCCAATTATATTGAACCCACAGAACTTTAACATGAACAGTCGGTTAGTGAAAGATCTCCACGTTTGCTGGTAGATAATACCAGATGAAAAGGTCACCCTTGAGTTTCATTATTTTTGAAGTCTAAAACAAGAGGCTCGTTGGTCTAGGAGTATGGTTATCTCTTTGGGTGCAAGAAATACTGGGTTCAAATCACAGACAAGCCCAGCTTTCATTGCTAAAAAGTACTTGTTCTAAAGTCACTTAATATAAATAATAAAGGTAAAATGAGGAGAATTATTTTTAACTTTAGAGCAACTCAATCATTTGCAACACAACCTCACTCAAACATGAATTCTTCCCTCAACCAAATCTTGTTTATGTACCAACCCTTTAGTGGTTTAAATCTACTGTGAACTAAAAATCAAAGAGTAAGGACCTCATGTTCTTGTTACATACATGAGCATAACATATACACTCAATGTCATGGAAATCTTGATAATGATCCTCAAAGGATTGCCATGTTGATTGAAAAGAACAAGGTTACTAGCTGGTTGTCAAAAATACTAACTAAATCAACAATACAAAATGAAACATAGCCTCTTTTTTATCTTAGGACAACATAATAAACTGTGGAAGTTATGGCTTGAATTTTTTAGTTTCCTGATGAACTTATATTTATAAATGTGGCTCGTTGGTCTAGGAGTATGATTCTCGCTTAGGGTGCGAGAGGTCCCGGGTTCAAATCCCGGACGAGCCCAAGATATAATCATTGTTGAGATGTGTGTTTCCCAAGTATGATAAGCACATCAATCAAATGAAAGGACAACCTGACTAGTTTAGGTTTTCTTGACACACAGCCTATTATTCATTTGATAAAGTCCCAAGAAAAACATTCTCTTTAAGCCAACTCCCAATTAAATTGAACCCACTGAACTTTAACCTGAACAGTAGGTTAGTGAAAGATCTCCACGTTTGCTACTTGGTAATACCAGATGAAAAGGTCATCCCTGAGTTTCATGAATTTTGAAGACATATACAAGAGGGTCATTGGTCTAGGAACATGGTTATCGCTTTGGGTGCAAGAGATACGGGGTTCAAATCCCAGTCGAGCACAGCCTTCATTGCTAGAAAGTACTTGTTCTGAAGTCACTTAATATAAATAAAGGGCAATTGAGGAGAATGAGTTCTATTCAAAGAGGAACTCAATCATTTGCAACACAACCTCACTCAAACATTAATTTTTTCCCTCAACTAAATCTTGTTTCTATGCCAACTCTTTAGGTTTTTTAAATCTACTGTGTACTAAAAATCAAAGAGTAAGGACAAAATGTTCTTGTTACATACACGAGCATAACAGATACACTCAATGTCATGGACATCTTGACAATGATCCTCAAAGGATTGCCATGTTGATTGAAAAGAACAAGGTTACTAGCTGGTTGTCAAAAATACTAACTAAATCAACAATACAAAATGAAACATAGCCTCTTTTTTTATCTTAGGACAACATAATAAACTGTGGAAGTTTTGGCTTGAATTTTTTAGTTTCCTGATGAACTTATATTTATAAATGTAGCTCGTTGGTCTAGGAGTATGATTCTCGCTTAGGGTGCGAGAGGTCCCGGGTTCAAATCCCGGACGAGCCCAGGATACAATCATTGTTGAGATGTGTGTTTCCCAAGTATGATAAGCACATCAATGAAATGAAAGGACAACCTGACTAGTTGGGGTTTTCTTGACACACAGCCTATTATTCATTTGATAAAGACCCAAGAAAAACATTCTCTTTAAGCCAACTCCCAATTATATTGAACCCACTGAACTTTAACTTGAACAGTAGGTTAGTGAAAGATCTCCACGTTTGCTAGTTGGTAATACCAGATGAAAAGGTCATCCCTGAGTTTCATGAATTTTGAAGACATATACAAGAGGGTCATTGGTCTAAGAACATGGTTATCGCTTTGGGTGCAAGAGATACGGGGTTCTAATCCCAGTCGAGCACAGCCTTCATTGCTAGATAGTACTTGTTCTAAAGTCACTTAATATAAATAAAAGGGCAATTGAGGAGAATGAGTTCTATTCAAAGAGGAACTCAATCATTTGCAACACAACCTCACTCAAACATTATTTTTTTCCCTCAACTAAATCTTGTTTCTATGCCAACTCTTTAGGTTTTTTAAATCTACTGTGTACTAAAAATCAAAGAGTAAGGACAAAATGTTCTTGTTACATACACGAGCATAACAGATACACTCAATGTCATGGAAATCTTGACAATGATCCTCAAAGGATTGCCATGTTGATTGAAAAGAACAAGGTCACTAGCTGGTTGTCAAAAATACTAACTAAATCAACAATACAAAATGAAACATAGCCTCTTTTTTATCTTAGGACAACATAATAAACTGTGGAAGTTTTGGCTTGAATTTTTTAGTTTCCTGGAGAACTTATCATTAATAACGTGGCACGTTGGTCTAGGAGCATGATTCTCGCTTAGGGTGTGAGAGGTCCCGGGTTCAAATCCCGGACGAGCCCAAGATACAATCATTGTTGAGATGTGTGTTTGCCAAGTATGATTTAAACATCAATCTAGTGAAAGAACAACCTGACTAGTTTAGGTTTTCTTGACACACAGCCTATTATTCATTTGATAAAGTCCCAAGAAAAACATTCTCTTTAAGCCAACTCCCAATTATATTGAACCCACTGAACTTTAACTTGACCAGTAGGTTAGTGAAAGACTCTCCACATTTGCTATTTGGTAATACCAGATCAAAATGTCATCCCTGAGTTTCATACATTTTGAAGAGTTATACAAGAGGCTCGTTGGTCTAGGAGTATGATTCTCGCTTTGGGTGCGAGAGGTCCCGGGTTCAAATCCCGGACGAGCCCTAGATAAACTCTTTGTTGAAATGTGTTCTTGCCAAGTATGAAAAAGACATAAATGAAGTGGAAAAAAAACCTGACAAGTTGGGGTTTCCTTCACACACAGCCTATTATTCATTTGATAAAGACCCAGGAAAATCATTCTCTTTCCGCCGACTCCCAATTATATTGAACCCACAGAACTTTAACATGAACAGTCGGTTAGTGAAAGATCTCCACGTTTGCTGGTAGATAATACCAGATGAAAAGGTCACCCTTGAGTTTCATTATTTTTGAAGTCTAAAACAAGAGGCTCGTTGGTCTAGGAGTATGGTTATCTCTTTGGGTGCAAGAAATACTGGGTTCAAATCACAGACAAGCCCAGCTTTCATTGCTAAAAAGTACTTGTTCTAAAGTCACTTAATATAAATAATAAAGGTAAAATGAGGAGAATTATTTTTAACTTTAGAGCAACTCAATCATTTGCAACACAACCTCACTCAAACATGAATTCTTCCCTCAACCAAATCTTGTTTATGTACCAACCCTTTAGTGTTTTAAATCTACTGTGAACTAAAAATCAAAGAGTAAGGACCTCATGTTCTTGTTACATACATGAGCATAACATATACACTCAATGTCATGGAAATCTTGATAATGATCCTCAAAGGATTGCCATGTTGATTGAAAAGAACAAGGTTACTAGCTGGTTGTCAAAAATACTAACTAAATCAACAATACAAAATGAAACATAGCCTCTTTTTTATCTTAGGACAACATAATAAACTGTGGAAGTTATGGCTTGAATTTTTTAGTTTCCTGATGAACTTATATTTATAAATGTGGCTCGTTGGTCTAGGAGTATGATTCTCGCTTTGGGTGCGAGAGGTCCCAGGTTCAAATCCCGGACGAGCCCAAGATATAATCATTGTTGAGATGTGTGTTTCCCAAGTATGATAAGCACATCAATCAAATGAAAGGACAACCTGACTAGTTTAGGTTTTCTTGACACACAGCCTATTATTCATTTGATAAAGTCCCAAGAAAAACATTCTCTTTAAGTCAACTCCCAATTAAATTGAACCCACTGAACTTTAACCTGAACAGTAGGTTAGTGAAAGATCTCCACGTTTGCTACTTGGTAATACCAGATGAAAAGGTCTTCCCTGAGTTTCATGAATTTTGAAGACATATACAAGAGGGTCATTGGTCTAGGAACATGGTTATCGCTTTGGGTGCAAGAGATACGGGGTTCAAATCCCAGTCGAGCACAGCCTTCATTGCTAGAAAGTACTTGTTCTGAAGTCACTTAATATAAATAAAGGGCAATTGAGGAGAATGAGTTCTATTCAAAGAGGAACTCAATCATTTGCAACACAACCTCACTCAAACATTAATTTTTTCCCTCAACTAAATCTTGTTTCTATGCCAACTCTTTAGGTTTTTTAAATCTACTGTGTACTAAAAATCAAAGAGTAAGGACAAAATGTTCTTGTTACATACACGAGCATAACAGATACACTCAATGTCATGGACATCTTGACAATGATCCTCAAAGGATTGCCATGTTGATTGAAAAGAACAAGGTTACTAGCTGGTTGTCAAAAATACTAACTAAATCAACAATACAAAATGAAACATAGCCTCTTTTTTTATCTTAGGACAACATAATAAACTGTGGAAGTTTTGGCTTGAATTTTTTAGTTTCCTGATGAACTTATATTTATAAATGTGGCTCGTTGGTCTAGGAGTATGATTCTCGCTTAGGGTGCGAGAGGTCCCGGGTTCAAATCCCGGACGAGCCCAGGATACAATCATTGTTGAGATGTGTGTTTCCCAAGTATGATAAGCACATCAATGAAATGAAAGGACAACCTGACTGGTTGGGGTTTTCTTGACACACAGCCTATTATTCATTTGATAAAGACCCAAGAAAAACATTCTCTTTAAGCCAACTCCCAATTATATTGAACCCACTGAACTTTAACTTGAACAGTAGGTTAGTGAAAGATCTCCACGTTTGCTAGTTGGTAATACCAGATGAAAAGGTCATCCCTGAGTTTCATGAATTTTGAAGACATATACAAGAGGGTCATTGGTCTAGGAACATGGTTATCGCTTTGGGTGCAAGAGATACGGGGTTCAAATCCCAGTCGAGCACAGCCTTCATTGCTAGATAGTACTTGTTCTAAAGTCACTTAATATAAATAAAAGGGCAATTGAGGAGAATGAGTTCTATTCAAAGAGGAACTCAATCATTTGCAACACAACCTCACTCAAACATTATTTTTTTCCCTCAACTAAATCTTGTTTCTATGCCAACTCTTTAGGTTTTTTAAATCTACTGTGTACTAAAAATCAAAGAGTAAGGACAAAATGTTCTTGTTACATACACGAGCATAACAGATACACTCAATGTCATGGAAATCTTGACAATGATCCTCAAAGGATTGCCATGTTGATTGAAAAGAACAAGGTCACTAGCTGGTTGTCAAAAATACTAACTAAATCAACAATACAAAATGAAACATAGCCTCTTTTTTATCTTAGGACAACATAATAAACTGTGGAAGTTTTGGCTTGAATTTTTTAGTTTCCTGGAGAACTTATCATTAATAACGTGGCACGTTGGTCTAGGAGCATGATTCTCGCTTAGGGTGTGAGAGGTCCCGGGTTCAAATCCCGGACGAGCCCAAGATACAATCATTGTTGAGATGTGTGTTTGCCAAGTATGATTTAAACATCAATCTAGTGAAAGAACAACCTGACAAGTTGGGGTTTTCTTCACACAGCCTATTATTCATTTGATGAAGACCCAAGAAAAACATTCTCTTTAAGCCAACTCCCAATTATATTGAACCCACTGAACTTTAACTTGACCAGTAGGTTAGTGAAAGACTCTCCACATTTGCTATTTGGTAATACCAGATCAAAATGTCATCCCTGAGTTTCATACATTTTGAAGAGTTATACAAGAGGCTCGTTGGTCTAGGAGTATGATTCTCGCTTTGGGTGCGAGAGGTCCCGGGTTCAAATCCCGGACGAGCCCTAGATAAACTCTTTGTTGAAATGTGTTCTTGCCAAGTATGAAAAAGACATAAATGAAGTGGAAAAAAAACCTGACAAGTTGGGGTTTCCTTCACACACAGCCTATTATTCATTTGATAAAGACCCAGGAAAATCATTCTCTTTCCGCCGACTCCCAATTATATTGAACCCACAGAACTTTAACATGAACAGTCGGTTAGTGAAAGATCTCCACGTTTGCTGGTAGATAATACCAGATGAAAAGGTCACCCTTGAGTTTCATTATTTTTGAAGTCTAAAACAAGAGGCTCGTTGGTCTAGGAGTATGGTTATCTCTTTGGGTGCAAGAAATACTGGGTTCAAATCACAGACAAGCCCAGCTTTCATTGCTAAAAAGTACTTGTTCTAAAGTCACTTAATATAAATAATAAAGGTAAAATGAGGAGAATTATTTTTAACTTTAGAGCAACTCAATCATTTGCAACACAACCTCACTCAAACATGAATTCTTCCCTCAACCAAATCTTGTTTATGTACCAACCCTTTAGTGTTTTAAATCTACTGTGAACTAAAAATCAAAGAGTAAGGACCTCATGTTCTTGTTACATACATGAGCATAACATATACACTCAATGTCATGGAAATCTTGATAATGATCCTCAAAGGATTGCCATGTTGATTGAAAAGAACAAGGTTACTAGCTGGTTGTCAAAAATACTAACTAAATCAACAATACAAAATGAAACATAGCCTCTTTTTTTATCTTAGGACAACATAATAAACTGTGGAAGTTATGGCTTGAATTTTTTAGTTTCCTGATGAACTTATATTTATAAATGTGGCTCGTTGGTCTAGGAGTATGATTCTCGCTTTGGGTGCGAGAGGTCCCGGGTTCAAATCCCGGACGAGCCCAAGATATAATCATTGTTGAGATGTGTGTTTCCCAAGTATGATAAGCACATCAATCAAATGAAAGGACAACCTGACTAGTTTAGGTTTTCTTGACACACAGCCTATTATTCATTTGATAAAGTCCCAAGAAAAACATTCTCTTTAAGTCAACTCCCAATTAAATTGAACCCACTGAACTTTAACCTGAACAGTAGGTTAGTGAAAGATCTCCACGTTTGCTACTTGGTAATACCAGATGAAAAGGTCATCCCTGAGTTTCATGAATTTTGAAGACATATACAAGAGGGTCATTGGTCTAGGAACATGGTTATCACTTTGGGTGCAAGAGATACGGGGTTCAAATCCCAGTCGAGCACAGCCTTCATTGCTAGAAAGTACTTGTTCTGAAGTCACTTAATATAAATAAAGGGCAATTGAGGAGAATGAGTTCTATTCAAAGAGGAACTCAATCATTTGCAACACAACCTCACTCAAACATTAATTTTTTCCCTCAACTAAATCTTGTTTCTATGCCAACTCTTTAGGTTTTTTAAATCTACTGTGTACTAAAAATCAAAGAGTAAGGACAAAATGTTCTTGTTACATACACGAGCATAACAGATACACTCAATGTCATGGACATCTTGACAATGATCCTCAAAGGATTGCCATGTTGATTGAAAAGAACAAGGTTACTAGCTGGTTGTCAAAAATACTAACTAAATCAACAATACAAAATGAAACATAGCCTCTTTTTTTATCTTAGGACAACATAATAAACTGTGGAAGTTTTGGCTTGAATTTTTTAGTTTCCTGATGAACTTATATTTATAAATGTGGCTCGTTGGTCTAGGAGTATGATTCTCGCTTAGGGTGCGAGAGGTCCCGGGTTCAAATCCCGGACGAGCCCAGGATACAATCATTGTTGAGATGTGTGTTTCCCAAGTATGATAAGCACATCAATGAAATGAAAGGACAACCTGACTGGTTGGGGTTTTCTTGACACACAGCCTATTATTCATTTGATAAAGACCCAAGAAAAACATTCTCTTTAAGCCAACTCCCAATTATATTGAACCCACTGAACTTTAACTTGAACAGTAGGTTAGTGAAAGATCTCCACGTTTGCTAGTTGGTAATACCAGATGAAAAGGTCATCCCTGAGTTTCATGAATTTTGAAGACATATACAAGAGGGTCATTGGTCTAGGAACATGGTTATCGCTTTGGGTGCAAGAGATACGGGGTTCAAATCCCAGTCGAGCACAGCCTTCATTGCTAGATAGTACTTGTTCTAAAGTCACTTAATATAAATAAAAGGGCAATTGAGGAGAATGAGTTCTATTCAAAGAGGAACTCAATCATTTGCAACACAACCTCACTCAAACATTATTTTTTTCCCTCAACTAAATCTTGTTTCTATGCCAACTCTTTAGGTTTTTTAAATCTACTGTGTACTAAAAATCAAAGAGTAAGGACAAAATGTTCTTGTTACATACACGAGCATAACAGATACACTCAATGTCATGGAAATCTTGACAATGATCCTCAAAGGATTGCCATGTTGATTGAAAAGAACAAGGTCACTAGCTGGTTGTCAAAAATACTAACTAAATCAACAATACAAAATGAAACATAGCCTCTTTTTTATCTTAGGACAACATAATAAACTGTGGAAGTTTTGGCTTGAATTTTTTAGTTTCCTGGAGAACTTATCATTAATAACGTGGCACGTTGGTCTAGGAGCATGATTCTCGCTTAGGGTGTGAGAGGTCCCGGGTTCAAATCCCGGACGAGCCCAAGATACAATCATTGTTGAGATGTGTGTTTGCCAAGTATGATTTAAACATCAATCTAGTGAAAGAACAACCTGACAAGTTGGGGTTTTCTTCACACAGCCTATTATTCATTTGATGAAGACCCAAGAAAAACATTCTCTTTAAGCCAACTCCCAATTATATTGAACCCACTGAACTTTAACTTGACCAGTAGGTTAGTGCAAGACTCTCCACATTTGCTATTTGGTAATACCAGATCAAAATGTCATCCCTGAGTTTCATACATTTTGAAGAGTTATACAAGAGGCTCGTTGGTCTAGGAGTATGATTCTCGCTTTGGGTGCGAGAGGTCCCGGGTTCAAATCCCGGACGAGCCCTAGATAAACTCTTTGTTGAAATGTGTTCTTGCCAAGTATGAAAAAGACATAAATGAAGTGGAAAAAAAACCTGACAAGTTGGGGTTTCCTTCACACACAGCCTATTATTCATTTGATAAAGACCCAGGAAAATCATTCTCTTTCCGCCGACTCCCAATTATATTGAACCCACAGAACTTTAACATGAACAGTCGGTTAGTGAAAGATCTCCACGTTTGCTGGTAGATAATACCAGATGAAAAGGTCACCCTTGAGTTTCATTATTTTTGAAGTCTAAAACAAGAGGCTCGTTGGTCTAAGAGTATGGTTATCTCTTTGGGTGCAAGAAATACTGGGTTCAAATCACAGACAAGCCCAGCTTTCATTGCTAAAAAGTACTTGTTCTAAAGTCACTTAATATAAATAATAAAGGTAAAATGAGGAGAATTATTTTTAACTATAGAGCAACTCAATCATTTGCAACACAACCTCACTCAAACATGAATTCTTCCCTCAACCAAATCTTGTTTATGTACCAACCCTTTAGTGTTTTAAATCTACTGTGAACTAAAAATCAAAGAGTAAGGACCTCATGTTCTTGTTACATACATGAGCATAACATATACACTCAATGTCATGGAAATCTTGATAATGATCCTCAAAGGATTGCCATGTTGATTGAAAAGAACAAGGTTACTAGCTGGTTGTCAAAAATACTAACTAAATCAACAATACAAAATTAAACATAGCCTGTTTTTTATCTTAGGACAACATAATAAACTGTGGAAGTTATGGCTTGAATTTTTTAGTTTCCTGATGAACGTAAATTTATAAATTTGGCTCGTTAGTCTAGGAATATGATTCTCGCTTAGGGTTTGAGAGGTCCCGGGTTCAAATCCCGGACGAGCCCAAGATACAATCATTGTTGAGATGTGCGTTTCCCAAGTATGATAAGCACATCAATCAAATGAAAGGACAACCTGACTAGTTGGGGTTTTCTTGACACACAGCCTATTATTCATTTGATAAAGACCCAAGAAAAACATTCTCTTTAAGCCAACTCCCAATTATATTGAACCCACTGAACTTTAACTTGAACAGTAGGTTAGTGAAAGATCTCCACGTTTGCTAGTTGGTAATACCAGATGAAAAGGTCATCCCTGAGTTTCATGAATTTTGAAGACATATACAATAGGGTCATTGGTCTAGGAACATGGTTATCGCTTTGGGTGCAAGAGATACGGGGTTCAAATCCCAGTCGAGAACAGCCTTCATTGCTAGAAAGTACTTGTTCTGAAGTCACTTAATATAAATAAAGGGCAATTGAGGAGAATGAGTTCTATTCAAAGAGGAACTCAATCATTTGCAACACAACCTCACTCAAACATTAAATTTTTCCCTTAACTAAATCTTGTTTCTATGCCAACTCTTTAGGTTTTTTAAATCTACTGTGTACTAAAAATCAAAGAGTAAGGACAAAATGTTCTTGTTACATACACGAGCATAACAGATACACACAATGTCATGGAAATCTTGACAATGATCCTCAGAGGATTGCCATGTTGATTGAAAAGAACAAGGTCACTAGCTGGTTGTCAAAAATACTAACTAAATCAACAATACAAAATGAAACATAGCCTCTTTTTTATCTTAGGACAACATAATAAACTGTGGAAGTTTTGGCTTGAATTTTTTAGTTTCCTGGAGAACCTATCATTTATAACGTGGCTCGTTGGTCTAGGAGTATGATTCTCGCTTAGGGTGCGAGAGGTCCCGGGTTCAAATCCCGGATGAGCCCAAGATACAATCATTGTTGATTTGTGTGTTTGCCAAGTATGATTTACACATCAATCAAGTGAAAGAACAACCTGACAAGTAGGGGTTTTCTTCACACAGCCTATTATTCATTTGATGAAGACCCAAGAAAAACATTCTCTTTAAGCCAACTCCCAATTATATTGAACCCACTGAACTTTAACTTGACCAGTAGGTTAGTGAAATACTCTCCACATTTGCTATTTGGTAATACCAGATCAAAATGTCATCCCTGAGTTTCATACATTTTGAAGAGTTATACAAGAGGCTCGTTGGTCTAGGAGTATGATTCTCTCTTTGGGTGCGAGAGGTACTGGGTTCAAATCCCGGACGAGCCCTAGATAAACTCTTTGTTGACATGTGTTCTTGCCAAGTTTGAATAAGACATAAATGAAGTGGAAAAAAAACCTGACAAGTTGGGGTTTCCTTCACACACAGCCTATTATTCATTTGATAAAGACCCAGGAAAAACATTCTCTTTAAGCCAACTCCCAATTATATTGAACCCACTGAACTTTAACTTGAACAGTAGGTTAGTGAAAGATCTCCACGTTTGCTAGTTGGTAATACCAGATGAAAAGGTCATCCCTGAGTTTCATGAATTTTGAAGACATATACAAGAGGGTCATTGGTCTAGGAACATGGTTATCGCTTTGGGTGCAAGAGATACGGGGTTCAAATCCCAGTCGAGCACAGCCTTCATTGCTAGAAAGTACTTGTTCTGAAGTCACTTCATATAAATAAAGGGCAATTGAGGAGAATGAGTTCTATTCAAAGAGGAACTCAATCATTTGCAACACAACCTCACTCAAACATTAAATTTTTCCCTTAACTAAATCTTGTTTCTATGCCAACTCTTTAGGTTTTTTAAATCTACTGTGTACTAAAAATCAAAGAGTAAGGACAAAATGTTCTTGTTACATACACGAGCATAACAGATACACACAATGTCATGGAAATCTTGACAATGATCCTCAAAGGATTGCCATGTTGATTGAAAAGAACAAGGTCACTAGCTGGTTGTCAAAAATACTAACTAAATCAACAATACAAAATGAAACATAGCCTCTTTTTTATCTTAGGACAACATAATAAACTGTGGAAGTTTTGGCTTGAATTTTTTAGTTTCCTGGAGAACCTATCATTTATAACGTGGCTCGTTGGTCTAGGAGTATGATTCTCGCTTAGGGTGCGAGAGGTCCCGGGTTCAAGTCCCGGACGAGCCCAAGATACAATCATTGTTGAGATGTGTGTTTGCCAAGTATGATTTACACATCAATCAAGTGAAAGAACAACCTGACAAGTTGGGGTTTTCTTCACACAGCCTATTATTCATTTGATGAAGACCCAAGAAAAACATTCTCTTTAAGCCAACTCCCAATTATATTGAACCCACTGAACTTTAACTTGACCAGTAGGTTAGTGAAAGACTCTCCACATTTGCTATTTGGTAATACCAGATCAAAATGTCATCCCTGAGTTTCATACATTTTGAAGAATTATATAAGAGGCTCGTTGGTCTAGGAGTATGATTCTCGCTTTGGGTGCGAGAGGTCCCGGGTTCAAATCCCGGACAAGCCCTGGATAAACTCTTTGTTGAAATGTGTTCTTGCCAAGTATGAATAAGACATAAATGAAGTGGGAAAAAAAACCTGACAAGTTTGGGTTTCCTTCACACACACCCTATTATTCATTTGATAAAGACCCAGGAAAATCATTCTCTTTCCGCCGACTCCCAATTATATTGAACCCACAGAACTTTAACATGAACAGTCGGTTAGTGAAAGATCTCCACGTTTGCTGGTAGATAATACCAGATGAAAAGGTCACCCTTGAGTTTCATTATTTTTGAAGTCTAAAACAAGAGGCTCGTTGGTCTAGGAGTATGGTTATCTCTTTGGGTGCAAGAAATACTGGGTTCAAATCCCAGACAAGCCCAGCTTTCATTGCTAAAAAGTACTTGTTCTAAAGTCACTTAATATAAATAATAAAGGTAAAATGAGGAGAATTATTTTTAACTATAGAGTAACTCAATCATTTGCAACACAACCTCACTCAAACATGAATTCTTCCCTCAACCAAATCTTGTTTATGTACCAACCCTTTAGTGTTTTAAATCTACTGTGAACTAAAAATCAAAGAGTAAGGACCTCATGTTCTTGTTACATACATGAGCATAACATATACACTCAATGTCATGGAAATCTTGATAATGATCCTCAAAGGATTGCCATGTTGATTGAAAAGAACAAGGTTACTAGCTGGTTGTCAAAAATACTAACTAAATCAACAATACAAAATTAAACATAGCCTCTTTTTTATCTTAGGACAACATAATAAACTGTGGAAGTTATGGCTTGAATTTTTTAGTTTCCTGATGAACGTAAATTTATAAATGTGGCTCGTTGGTCTAGGAATATGATTCTCGCTTAGGGTGTGAGAGGTCCCGGGTTCAAATCCCGGACGAGCCCAAGATACAATCATTGTTGAGATGTGCGTTTCCCAAGTATGATAAGCACATCAATCAAATGAAAGGACAACCTGACTAGTTGGGGTTTTCTTGACACACAGCCTATTATTCATTTGATAAAGACCCAAGAAAAACATTCTCTTTAAGCCAACTCCCAATTATATTGAACCCACTGAACTTTAACTTGAACAGTAGGTTAGTGAAAGATCTCCACGTTTGCTAGTTGGTAATACCAGATGAAAAGGTCATCCCTGAGTTTCATGAATTTTGAAGACATATACAAGAGGGTCATTGGTCTAGGAACATGGTTATCGCTTTGGGTGCAAGAGATACGGGGTTCAAATCCCAGTCGAGCACAGCCTTCATTGCTAGAAAGTACTTGTTCTGAAGTCACTTAATATAAATAAAGGGCAATTGAGGAGAATGAGTTCTATTCAAAGAGGAACTCAATCATTTGCAACACAACCTCACTCAAACATTAAATTTTTCCCTTAACTAAATCTTGTTTCTATGCCAACTCTTTAGGTTTTTTAAATCTACTGTGTACTAAAAATCAAAGAGTAAGGACAAAATGTTCTTGTTACATACACGAGCATAACAGATACACACAATGTCATGGAAATCTTGACAATGATCCTCAAAGGATTGCCATGTTGATTGAAAAGAACAAGGTCACTAGCTGGTTGTCAAAAATACTAACTAAATCAACAATACAAAATGAAACATAGCCTCTTTTTTATCTTAGGACAACATAATAAACTGTGGAAGTTTTGGCTTGAATTTTTTAGTTTCCTGGAGAACCTATCATTTATAACGTGGCTCGTTGGTCTAGGAGTATGATTCTCGCTTAGGGTGCGAGAGGTCCCGGGTTCAAATCCCGGACGAGCCCAAGATACAATCATTGTTGAGATGTGTGTTTGCCAAGTATGATTTACACATCAATCAAGTGAAAGAACAACCTGACAAGTAGGGGTTTTCTTCACACAGCCTATTATTCATTTGATGAAGACCCAAGAAAAACATTCTCTTTAAGCCAACTCCCAATTATATTGAACCCACTGAACTTTAACTTGACCAGTAGGTTAGTGAAATACTCTCCACATTTGCTATTTGGTAATACCAGATCAAAATGTCATCCCTGAGTTTCATACATTTTGAAGAGTTATACAAGAGGCTCGTTGGTCTAGGAGTATGATTCTCGCTTTGGGTGCGAGAGGTACTGGGTTCAAATCCCGGACGATCCCTAGATAAACTCTTTGTTGACATGTGTTCTTGCCAAGTTTGAATAAGACATAAATGAAGTGGAAAAAAACCTGACAAGTTGGGGTTTCCTTCACACACAGCCTATTATTCATTTGATAAAGACCCAGGAAAAACATTCTCTTTAAGCCAACTCCCAATTATATTGAACCCACTGAACTTTAACTTGAACAGTAGGTTAGTGAAAGATCTCCACGTTTGCTAGTTGGTAATACCAGATGAAAAGGTCATCCCTGAGTTTCATGAATTTTGAAGACATATACAAGAGGGTCATTGGTCTAGGAACATGGTTATCGCTTTGGGTGCAAGAGATACGGGGTTCAAATCCCAGTTGAGCACAGCCTTCATTGCTAGAAAGTACTTGTTCTGAAGTCACTTAATATAAATAAAGGGCAATTGAGGAGAATGAGTTCTATTCAAGGAGGAACTCAATCATTTGCAACACAACCTCACTCAAACATTAAATTTTTCCCTTAACTAAATCTTGTTTCTATGCCAACTCTTTAGGTTTTTTAAATCTACTGTGTACTAAAAATCAAAGAGTAAGGACAAAATGTTCTTGTTACATACACGAGCATAACAGATACACACAATGTCATGCAAATCTTGACAATGATCCTCAAAGGATTGCCATGTTGATTGAAAAGAACAAGGTCACTAGCTGGTTGTCAAAAATACTAACTAAATCAACAATACAAAATGAAACATAGCCTCTTTTTTATCTTAGGACAACATAATAAACTGTGGAAGTTTTGGCTTGAATTTTTTAGTTTCCTGGAGAACCTATCATTAATAACGTGGCTCGTTGGTCTAGGAGTATGATTCTCGCTTAGGGTGCGAGAGGTCCCGGGTTCAAATCCCGGACGAGCCCAAGATACAATCATTGTTGAGATGTGTGTTTGCCAAGTATGATTTACACATCAATCAAGTGAAAGAACAACCTGACAAGTTGGGGTTATCTTCACACAGCCTATTATTCATTTGATGAAGACCCAAGAAAAACATTCTCTTTAAGCCAACTCCCAATTATATTGAACCCACTGAACTTTAACTTGACCAGTAGGTTAGTGAAAGACTCTCCACATTTGCTATTTGGTAATACCAGATCAAAATGTCATCCCTGAGTTTCATACATTTTGAAGAGTTATACAAGAGGCTCGTTGGTCTAGGAGTATGATTCTCGCTTTGGGTGCGAGAGGTCCCGGGTTCAAATCCCGGACGAGCCCTAGATAAACTCTTTGTTGACATGTGTTCTTGCCAAGTATGAATAAGACATAAATGAAGTGGAAAAAAAACCTGACAAGTTGGGGTTTCCTTCACACACAGCCTATTATTCATTTGATAAAGACCCAGGAAAATCATTCTCTTTCCGCCGACTCCCAATTATATTGAACCCACAGAACTTTAACATGAACAGTCGGTTAGTGAAAGATCTCCACGTTTGCTGGTAGATAATACCAGATGAAAAGGTCACCCTTGAGTTTCATTATTTTTGAAGTCTAAAACAAGAGGCTTGTTGGTCTAGGAGTATGGTTATCTCTTTGGGTGCAAGAAATACTGGGTTCAAATCCCAGACAAGCCCAGCTTTCATTGCTAAAAAGTACTTGTTCTAAAGTCACTTAATATAAATAATAAAGGTAAAATGAGGAGAATTGTTTTTAACCATAGAGCAACTCAATCATTTGCAACACAACCTCACTCAAACATGAATTCTTCCCTCAACCAAATCTTGTTTATGTACCAACCCTTTAGTGTTTTAAATCTACTGTGAACTAAAAATCAAAGAGTAAGGACCTCATGTTCTTGTTACATACATGAGCATAACATATACACTCAGTGTCATGGAAATCTTGATAATTATCCTCAAAGGATTGCCATGTTGATTGAAAAGAACAAGGTTACTAGCTGGTTGTCAAAAATACTAACAAAATCAACAATACAAAATGAAACATAGCCTCTTTTTTATCTTAGGACAACATAATAAACTGTGGAAGTTATGGCTTGAATTTTTTAGTTTCCTAATGAACTTATATTTATAAATGTGGCTCGTTGGTCTAGGAGTATGATTCTCGCTTAGGGTGCGAGAGGTCCCGGGTTCAAATCCCGGATGAGCCCAAGATACAATCATTGTTGAGATGTGTGTTTCCCAAGTATGATAAGCACATCAATGAAATGAAAGGACAACCTGACTAGTTGGGGTTTTCTTGACACACAGCCTATTATTCATTTGATAAAGACCCAAGAAAAACATTATCTTTAAGCCAACTCCATATTAAAATTGAACCCACTGAACTTTAACTTGAACAGTAGGTTAGTGAAAGATCTCCACGTTTGCTAGTTGGTAATACCAGATGAAAAGGTCATCCCTGAGTTTCATGAATTTTGAAGACATATACAAGAGTGTCATTGGTCTAGGAACATGGTTATCGCTTTGGGTGCAAGAGATACGGGGTTCAAATCCCAGTCGAGCACAGCCTTCATTGCTAGAAAGTACTTGTTTTGAAGTCACTTAATATAAATAAAGGGCAATTGAGGAGAATGAGTTCTATTCAAAGAGGAACTCAATCATTTGCAACACATCCTCACTCAAACATTAATTTTTTCCCTTAACTAAATCTTGTTTCTATGCCAACTCTTTAGGTTTTTTAAATCTACTGTGTACTAAAAATCAAAGAGTAAGGACAAAATGTTCTTGTTACATACACGAGCATAACAGATACACACAATGTCATGGAAATCTTGACAATGATCCTCAAAGGATTGCCATGTTGATTGAAAAGAACAAGGTCACTAGCTGGTTGTCAAAAATACTAACTAAATCAACAATACAAAATGAAACATAGCCTCTTTCTTTTCTTAGGACAACGTAATAAACTGTGAAAGTTATAGCTTGAATTTTTGGGTTTCCTGAAGAACTAGTGTCTAGTTGGTCTAGGAGTATGTTTCCTAGTTAGGGTTCGAGAGGTCCTGGTTCAAATCCCGAACAAGTCTAAGATACAATCATCGCTGTGGTGTGTTATTGCCAAGTATGATTAACACATAAATGAAGTAAACAAAAAACCTGACAAATTGGGTTATTTTTCAAACTGCTTATTATGCATTTGATAAAGACCCAAGAAAAACATTCTCTTTAACAAAACTCCCAATTGTATTGAATCCACTGAATTTTCGGTTGGACAGAAGATTAGTGAAAGATCCCAAAGTTTGCTACTTGGCAATACAAGATGATAAGGTCATCCTGAGTTTCGTCAATTTTGAAGTCCTATACAAGAAAATATGAACTATTCCACAACTTCTAATCTAGATAATCATTAAATAAACTTATGTTTATTGCTACTTATAATAATTATATTATAATGAAATGCTTCATTAATCTGTGCTCAATGATTGAAGTGTGAAATGAATGTTACGTCTACAATGATTGCAATGTGGTTCATCATGTTTAAATGGCGTGGTCATAACATCTGCGCTTACACAATAACAAGTACGGTTACGTTAAACTCTGACACATAAATAGTCTTTTACCCAGTCAGAACATTCAGTATCAAGGAAGGGTGTTTCTGAGTTGTCTTGGTAACATCTCTCAAACCTGTCAGCCTTTGATTTGCTGTGCAAATCATAACATCAAAACCTTAAAACTGGATCAACCTGGGTGATTCGGCAGTTCCAGAGAAAGTTTCAGACCGGCCATCTGAAGCATACCTCTTTAACCATCAAAGATTTTGACATGTCGTCAAAACCTTTTTCCACCTGCGAAGCTGATAAGCAACAGTTCCTGCAGAACAAAGCTAATATTGTTAGACTCCTTAAAGAGTCCCAGACGCGCGGTTCCATCCAGCTGTTATGACCCGAGACATCTCTGGACTGAAGAGTCAGTACCACAGATTCTACAGCCCTCCAGTGCCAGAGGTCAGCCGACCCCTGTGACCTTTGGATCCACCACGAGGGTCTCCTAAATGGGTGAAGTAGACATGACAGATTGCGTCTGATGTGTCTTTGATAAGAACTTCGTAGTTTATGCAAATCAAATTCTTTTACATCCAGAACTCAGCCCTCCTAGATAAGGAAGTTCTGACTAACACCACATTGACACATACATCACATTTAGTTCCATCCACTCACTGTAAATGCTTAGTTAACTAGTCATGTTTTAATTGTTTATAAAATAAATTCTTACTTTTATAAACCTGATTCTTTTCTGAGTCAAAACGAAGTGTGTGCAATTACTTAATAAAGCAAAAATGCTAGATTTTTCTGATAGATACAATAAAGACCAAGCAGGGTGGATGTTTTATATTTAAATAGAGTATCACAGCTTATTGGTCATAAGTATAGGTAATATATATATCTTGAGCTCTTAAAGCACTCAATTTGCCAACGCTACATGGGTTTATTGATAAACATATTGATAAAATCCATGACAGTGCTCATTAATCATTTCAGGCTGGGTCCAGGACTTCACAAGGAGCACTGCTGGGTTTGACCAAGTTCAGGACCCAGGCCTGCTCTCCATGATTATACCTAAAGATCTTCAGCTCCTCTGATGTTTCTCACATTGAGTCTGAAGAATAAATGTTCATCCAAATGCTCATCTGTAGTCCTCCAACTGTGATGATGGGTGTGGCTGAATGTGTGTGTGTTTCTGAGGTATTGTTGTAGTCAAGCTGTGACTGCTTTGAATGCACAAGCAGAGAGATCTGTGACAGCCTAATACACCCCACCCTCTGACTCATTCTCAAAGCTGCTGGGTTAATTGGATCAGAGGTTCTGCCAGATTCTTAGAACCCATAATTTGTGCGATTAGGATAATTGGGAACTTCAAGAATAATGACAGTCAGCTGTGTCGGGTGATGTGGTCTCCTTTCATGGCTCTGTGTGTGTGTGTGTGTGTGTGTGTGTGTGTGTGTGTGTGTGTGTGTGTGTGTGTGTGTGTGTGTGTGTGTGTGTGTGTGTGTGTGTGTGTGTGTGTGTGTGTGTGTGTGTGTGTGTATTGTAGACCAGGCCAGGCAAATCCATGTTCCTTCAGACAGATGTTTCTGTGGGAACTCTGGAGAACACCTCACCTCCTGATGTTGCCAGATGTCAGATGCCACCTGAGCGGGTTGATTCCATAAACAACACAGGATCTCTTAACATAACCTGGTACAGAAAGGTCAGCTGAGGTGATCAGACAGTCATGATTCATGATAAGGCAGATTAAAGTTAGAGCAGGCTCTTGAGGTTTTTGTGCTGTCATGTGTTTGTATGACTAAACCTCTAATTTCCTCAAACTCAACGGCAATAAAACTGAACTTCTTCTAGTTGGCACTAAATCCACCATCTCAAAATCTGACAACTTTTCTTTAACTATTGACAATGCCATAGTCTCCCCCTCCCCTCAGGTCAAGAGTCTGGGTGTCATCCTCGACAGCTCACTTTCTTTTCAAGCTCACATTAATAACACAATTCGGTCAGCATACTTCCATCTACATTCCATAAACCGTCTTCGCCCCTCCCTTACCCCTCACACTGCCGACATTCTCATCCACAGCCTTGTCACCTCCTGTCTCGACTATTGCAATTCACTTCTTTATGCTCTCCCCAACAAACTCCTTCATAAACTGCAACTGGTCCAGAATTCAGCAGCCCGTTTTATCACCAGAACCCCTTCCTTTCACCACATAACCCCGGTTCTCTAACAGCTTCACTGGCTCCCAGTTAAATTCAGGTCCATCTTCAAAATTCTCCTCCATACCTTCAAAGCAATCCACAACCTCTCTCCTCCATATATCTCAGACCTTATAAGTATTCACACCCCCTCCTGTTCACTCAGATCTTCTTCTTCCATCCATCTTGCGGTTCCTTCTGCCCGTCTCGCTACCATGGGGAGCAGAGCTTTCAGCCGCTCTGCTTCTCGTCTCTGGAACTCACTTCCCCCAGACATCAGGAACATCGACAGTTTTACCCTTTTCAAAACAAAACTCAAAACATATATGTTTAAATCTGCCTATGACCTCTGATTTTATTGAACTGTTTCTCTCTTTGTTTTTTCTTGTTTGGGTTTTATTGTTGTTTTATTGTATTTTATTAAGTATTTTCTGTCAAGTGACCTTGGGTGTTCTGAAAGGCGCTTTTAAATAAAATGTATTATTATTATAAACATGTGCCTGTCTGAAGAGGTGAAATTTGGAATTTGAATGGGCACCAACGTTCCCACTCACCCATTTACTTAATAAGGTACACCAGTGTAGTTGCTTAACACCAACAGTTTTTCAGCAGCCATGGCTGCAGCTGACCATCTGTCTGGGCTACGACTGACTGTTCCAGTGTTCATTTTGATGAATCAACTCAGGCCCAAAGGTCACAGGTTGTTAAGCTGTGGTTGTTCTACACAGTCAAAGCAAATCAACGAGGATTGATCAGAACACCTAAAACCTCCATAACAAGTTCAAAGTAAAACTCTCGGAAAGAATCTGCCTCATCATGAATCATGACATGTTTAACCCCCAGCTTCTTGTTGAGCTCCTCTGAGCTGTGATGACAGTTGGCTCCCGGAGAAGACACTATCAGTCAGCACACACACAGCAACAGATCGATGTGATGAGCCCTACCTCATACTGGTCTCATCAAATGTGGGAACAGAAAACAGTGACCTCATCAGCAGAAGCTTGGATGGGAGCCGAGGTTGACCCAAAGGACCTTACGATGGTGACGAGTCCAGGTTTCAGATACAGCTGGGTTGAGCATCAGTCTGGTGAACTCCAGATGTTTTCTCTCTTTGGAAGACGAGACTCCCAGAGCAGGAATTAAAGGTCTCTGAGAGTACTGCTGACCTATTTCTGTAACCCACAACACCAACATCGCTCTGATTCCATCATTTATCTGCCTAACTCTTTATCTGTCACATCATCATTGGATTACATAGACAACATTTTCATTTATTTTCTTTAACAAGAAAAGTATCAAGTGGAGATTGGAAAAAGTTTATTAAAATAATGGAAAATTCCTGCATTAAAAACCAAAAATTTACAAAGAAATGTGAGCACTTCATTCAAATACACCTCCACGTTACAGGTAGGAAGAACAAATGATTCTATTAAAGAAAGAAACACGCACACACACACACACACACACACACACACACACACACACACACACACACACACACACACACACACACCTCACAGCAGTAGAAACACTGATCAGAAAAAAAAACAAGCATCAAGGAACATATTTACCAAATTTTTCATGTCAAATAAGACTAAATGTTGGAGTAGGGGGAGTTTATGAGTTTCTTTCATGGCTGGACCATGAAGCTGGTCCAGGACCAGCCAACCTGCCATGGTCAAAGTTTGCTGCTGTTATCTTAGTAAAACAATTCCAGTCTGTAAATTTTCACATTGTTCAACAAACCTTTACTGCACTGACTGTTTAACTTTAACTACATTCCGCAGAAACATTAAGCACTACTGGTGTCAAAACCTAGGTGAGCTTTAAACTGCTGCTTGTGATATTTATGTTTGTAAAGAACCACAAAACATCTTGCGATTAGGATAATGTGAAACAAAAAAATTCTGAATATGATGCAAATGTTCATTTATGTCAGTCATTCAACTTAAATGGTGAAACTAACACATGAGACAGACATTTCTAGCCTTTATTTGTTATAATTGTGATGATTATGGCTTACAGCTGATGAAAAGCCCACATTCAAAACCTCAGACTTTTAGAATATTGTGAAAAGGTTCAATATTTTATACTAAGTGTCACATTCTGGCCAGCTAATGAATCCAGAACTCCTGCAAAGGGTTCCTGAGCCTGTAGATTGTCTCTCAGTCTAGGTTGAATTATTGAAATAAATTAACTTTTGCACCATATTGTCATTTTTCATGTTTTGTCTTTAAACACAGACTTTCCAGGGAATATCTCTTGCAAATAACTAGAGTTACTTCTGACTGTCTTCAGAATTCCTTGCAAATATTTAAAGAACTACTCATAAATTGCCATATAAATACTCTAATTATGATTAAATCACACATTTGTTTTTTTTATTTAAGGTGTAAAATTACTTATCAGATGAACAGATTAACAGTCACTTGTGTTTTAGGTGGGTTTGGGACACCTGACAAATAAAACAGTAGCTATATTATCTTACGGGTTGAAAAACTAGAGGCCGGCTCATAATTATCAGTTTAGATTTTAATTAAACACACTTATTCTAATCTAATCTGAACAAGTCTAGTGTAATTGAATTGGACAATATCAGCTGGAAGTGACATTTTTCCAGCAATCCCTCAAACTAAACATATAGAAAACTTTGTCATTTCTTTGTCCTAGTTTGAACAGTGTCACTCTACATCAGGGCTTTCGAAATCAGGTGTCACTAAAATGTTGTTTGTGTGCGTGCGTGTGTGTGTGTGTGTGTGTGTGTGTGAGAGAGAGAGAGAGAGAGAGAGAGAGAGAGAGAGAGAGAGAGAGAGAGAGAGAGAGAGAGAGAGAGAGAGAGAAAGAACTGAATTATGCCAGAGCTGATTAAATTAAACTGTGAATCAACTTTACCTAAATAAATATACCTGAGTGTAGGGTTGGACATTATTGAGAGTTTACTTCTGTACTAAACTCCTGGGAATTGCAAACCTGGATGGCCTCAAAGTTTGGTATTTGGGATAATCTGAGGTTACTTTTAAAGAGATAGCATATATAATTGGACTCTATAATCTAGCACACAGTACCATAGGTTCAAATCATCGTAGATGATTCTATCAGTGATGGTAGTTGTTATTTAAGTTATATTTTCAGATGAAACAATTCAATGTTTTGAAAATGGCAGTTGCTTGGGCAAACAGTAGGAGTACGGACAGTTAATGTTTTAGAAAACATTAAGTGTTGTGCTTCTGGAGTCTGTGCCAATGATATTCCTGGCAGTGCACCGGTAGACTCCAGCATCTCTTTGTGTTGGGCTCTGAATAATGAGGGAACCTTGAGGATGAACATATTTATTTCCAAAAAGGCGTGGCTGAGCACTAACAGCCAAGCGGGTTTTTTCAGGTGTTTCCCATGCTACCTCCACATTGGGGGTCCCGGTAGCCACACAGTTTAACTGGACAGCAACGCCATGTTTAACATACATGACAGAGGGAGGGCTGATGGTGATTCGAGGTGGGCGTGCAATCACAGTTACTGCTGCAGAGAGCAGAGAGCTGCCATACTCATTAGCAGCCCTGCAAACATAGGGCCCTCGATCATAGACGGATACCTGCCGAATAGCCAATGTGCCATTGTGTAATATCTCATACCTCCCAGCTCTCTGCTGCCTGTTCAAGACAACTCCACTAGGAAGGGTCCATGTTAGACTGAGTGGTTCACCAGTGGTTTGGCAATGAAGGAACAGTGTTTCCCCATTCATGATATTGATAGGAAAGGTGTATCTGTTTTTGATCTCAGGCTTTCTTCCTGGAGACAGTGTGACTGTACGCTCCATAACACCTGTAGGACTATGCCCCAGACAGCGGTACATCCCAGCCTCAGCAACAGTTGGGTGGCTGATGATCAAAGAACCATCCGACCGATGAAAAAACTTGTAATATTGAGCACCAGTGTGCAAAGGTGTGCCATCAGGTAAAATCCAAGTGGGACGAGGTAGTTTCAAGCCCTCAAAGGAGCAATTCAAAGTTACAGTACTCCCCAGTCTTAGAGATACATTATCTGTTACAGAAGGTCTCGTTTGTGGCCTTCCAACAGCCTCCTTGACTTCCAGGTTAACCGACATTCTAACCTCCCCTCCGTCATTATGAGCAACACAAGTCAATTGTCCTGAGTCAGTCTTTTGGGGGAACTGGATTTCCAAGGTTCCATTCTGGTGAACGGTTCTTCTGGTACTGTAGTACGGTGCAGGGAGGTTCACATTTCCTGGCAGGATCCATGTGATGTGAGGTGTAGGGGTTCCCTTTGCCGTGCAGTCAAGCAGCATCCTCTGACCCTGGACTGCTGTGACTGACCTGGCAGCTCCTCTTTGATCACTGAAGACTGGAGGTGTTATCAAGATCTCCAGTCTGGCCACTTTATGGTCTTGACCAACACTATTCCTAGCTATGCAGGTGTAGTTACCTCCATCATAACGTTGAACTTTTTGAACAACCAAAGTTCCATCTTTAAGGATCTGATATTTGTCCAACGAAGGTAGGATCAGTCTATTTGTTGGAGACATCCATGTAATGGTTGGTATTGGGTCACCCTTGGCATTGCATTGCAGTGTTACTGTCTGCCCGTGGAAAACTCTGACAGGAAGTTGGTTTTTACCTTGGATTAAAGGGGGTGACATGTCCATCTTCACCCTGACTCTAACCTTCATCTCATCTTTACCGAGTTGGTTCTCTGCAAAGCAGGTGTAGTCGCCTTCTTCTGGCACACCAACATCATTGAAGTAAAGCGTTCCATTATCAAATACCACATACCTGCATGGAATTCAAAAAGAAAAGAAAAATTCTCACAACTTTGACCATGAAAAAGTGATGGTGAGTGTAAAAAAGAACCAACACACTGCAGATCTATTGCTGTTTCACATTTTCCCGTTATCTCTGTTTTTTTTATCAGTTAACACTAAATATTCAAGTTTCTTTATTCAATGAATTATTAATTCAAGTAAAATCTAACAGTGGTGTGATTCGGTCTTTTCTCTGTGGTAATGAGGTTGTGCTGACTGTGGCAAACTCAATCAAAGGTAGAAGGTACCAATAAGCATCTCCTACCTGCGACTCCGTTTGACTGGGTTGACCATTGTGCCATCTGGCAGCGCCCAGCTGATCTCAGGGTTAGGAAGTCCAGAAGCCACACAGTCCACCCTCAGGTCCTTTCCATGAACTACCTCCTGACTGAAGCTCTCATCCTTCCTTTCAATCTTGGCTGGCCTTGTCAGTACATTGACCCGTAGTTGGACATTGTCATCACCCATCTTGTTCCGTGCTACACAGAGATAGTCCCCGCCATCATTCTCAGTCACAGAATGGATGGTTATACTGCCGTTAAGGAGCACCTTAATCCTGGAGTCAAAACTGTAGAAACAATAAGGGGGGATTTGTTCTACTGAACATATTTAGGATGGAATGAAGAAGAAAGTTAGCTGTGCATTCTAGCATTTTCTCACCTGTACTGAGCATCTACTAGCTTTTTTGAGGGTGTCCTCCAAAGGATTCTGGGCTCTGGATGTCCTATTGCTTCACAATTTAAAAGCAGCGTCCTTCCATAGATCACGTCTGTTTTCTGAGGAGATGAAGATGTGATCATAGCCTTGGCAGAAAACAATAGTCTCCTGACACTTAGCATCACGGTTCTATGGCTGGATGATATTGTGTTCCTGGCTAAGCACTCATACCTCCCAGAGTTTCTGGGACTTAGTCTTTGGATGTGAAGGGTTCCATTTGGAAAGACAATCAGGTTCTGTCCACTGATTGTCTGAGAAGAACTGAGCTTCAAGCCATCAGGTGTGGTCCAGTGAATTATGGGCTGAGGGATACCTGTGGCTGTGCAGGTAATGTAGGCAAAGCTTCCCTCCATAAGAGTCATGTTTTCATGTTTTCTTTGCTGAATCTCAGGTGGGCGCGCTGAGACATGAAGACGTACAGAGACGGCATCTGATCCAGCTACCCTGTTGCCAGTACACCTGTAGGTCCCTGTATCGGTGAGACTGGCCTGGCTGATCCAGAGAGTTCCATTATCATTAACCCTCACACGCTGCTGAACATGTCCATTGGCTTGTCCTGCAATCATCTGGACCTGACTAGGGAGGACCCATGTCACCTCATGACTGTCCACTTTACATTCCAATTCAACTGTACCGCCAAGATCCACAGTGACATCTCTGTGTGGAGGTTCCAGGACTCGTGGAGATTGAGACAGAACCACGAGGTCAACCGTCATCTTTTCTGTACCGTGCTCCTTCTGAACTGTGCATGAGTACTGACCCGCGTCTGATAGCTGAGATTTCCTAATGATCAAGGTTCCATTTGGGTGGACCTCAAACCTCTGGGTCATCGTGTTGATAGCAAACCTCACTCCTACACACAGAAAACACCATAAGATCAAAAAATGTAATCATAATACATTTAAAAATTAATAAATACATTAAAACAAATACAAAACTAACAAATGAATAAAACAAATGGATGGTCCCAAGCTCCATCTAAAACTTGGTTGAGGAGGTTAGTGTCAGGATCTGGGGTGAGTCTGCACATTTCTGTTAATCAGCCTCAAGTCGTTGCAGGTGGGCGGTTCTGGAGAGCGGCCAGCTGCTGTGCCATTTTCCCATCACCTGCCAGCCTTTATAAGGAGCTGGAGATCACTTCACCTCGCTGGAAGATTACTCACTTTGGGTAGCTGTGGCATTATAGAACTAACTAAAGCTTTAGTCTTTGTTTGTTGTGCTTACTAGCAGTCGCAGTTTTGAATGAACTCCGCCTTGTCCCACCAGGAACTCTCACCTCTGACCACTTCTGCTATAACCTTGGATTTCACCTCCAAACCGGATCTCCCTCCACACCTGGACCGACCCGCTCTCCCACCGCTCACCTCCCTTGGATTTCGGATCACCACAGACGTTGCTCACCCCAGTCCTGTCTACCCTCCCAAGCTACTGGATTTCAGCTCCACAGTAAGAACCTGAGAAACTGAGTCCTCCTAGTTCTTTCCCACTCTGTCCAAAACCCTGACCAGCGTTTGTCTCAACAGAACCAGCCCCGGAGCTGTGCTCAGTATCACCGCCATGTCTGGCGGTGCACCTTTAGTTTCCTTAAGATCATCCAGGAATAAATAAAACTTTATTTTCTTTTTACCTACGTCTCCTAGTGTGATTCTGCATGTCTTGGGTCAGGAAACTCCCCACAGCCATGACAGTTAGAGTTAATAACTACACTGCTAAGCAGCCCTGTTTTTTTTTCTAATTTGACCTAAGCAGCCCTGTTTTTTTTCTAATTTGACCTAACTCCTTAAATCACTTCTGTCAGCTCTTTGTCCATCCATCCATCCATCCATCCATCCATTTTCATCTGCTTATCCGGAGTCGGGTTGCGGGGGCAGTAGCCTAAGAAGAGAGGCCCGGACTTCCCCCTCGCCAGCCACTTGGGCCAGCTCCTCCGGGGGAATCCCAAGGCGTTGCCTGGCCAGGTGAGAGACATAGTCCCTCCACCGTGTCCTGGGTCTACCTTTGGGTCTCCTCCTGGTTGGACGTGCCCGGAAAACCTCACCAGGGAGGCATCCAGGAGGCATCCTGACCAGATGCCTGAGCCACCTCATCTGGCTCCTCTCGATGTGGAGGAGCAGCAGGTCTACTCCGAGCCCCTCCCGAATGACCGAGCTTCTCACCCTATCTCTAAGGGAGAGCCCAGCCACTCTGCGGAGAAAACTCTTTTTGGCCACTTGTATCCACGATCTCGTTCTTTCAGTCACTACCCAAGCTCATGACCATAGGTGAGGGTAGGAACGTTGATCGACCGGTAAATCGAGAGCTTCACCTTCTGACTCAGCTCTCTCTTCACCACGACAGACCGGTACAACGCCTGCATCACTGCAGATGCAGCACCAATCTTCCTATCAATCTCACGCTCCAGTTTTCCCTCACTCGTGAACAAGACCCCAAGATACTTAAAGTCCTCCACTTGGGGCAGGACCTCATCCCTGATCCGGAGAAGGCATTCTACCCTTTTCCGAATCAAGACCATGGTCTCAGATTTAGAGGAGCTGATTCTCATACCAGCTGCTTCACACTCAGCTGTGAAACGCTCCAGCCAAAGCTGAAGATCACGTGCTGATGAAGCCAACAGGACAACATCATCTGCAAAAAGCAGATACCTGATCCTCAGGCCACCAAAACGGATGCCCTCCACACTAGAGCCCTGCACTGAAGCCCTAGGCCCTCAGGTCGGCCCGGCCCAACGGCCCGGGCCAACGACTGTGTAATTACTTTGGACACGGGCCAGGCCGGGCACCTTTATTTTTAAACGAATTCATTAAAAAAAATTGAAACACAAAACGCAGCAGTAGAGCCCTGCGCAGGACTGTTTTCTTCATCCCGCTCCTGCCCGCTCCCGCTGAATTTTTGACCATTACCGCCCGCAACCGCAACATGTGTGTTACACTCCCGCCCGCACCCGCAAAACTCGGAGAAATTATTACCTCACAATAAAAGAGATGTATTGAGTTTGCGTCCTCAACATGTCATTTTATAGGCTATACCAGGGGTCTCAATTTGCGGCTCTTCCATCCATCTGATGTGGCTCTCTGTGCTTGTAAAATAATGAATGGATATTTAAATAAAATGCTTTATATTTACTGAATTAATTTTATATCTGTAAATTCTATGTAAAGATTGTCTGCGTAAATCTGAACAGGTCCAACCCAGTCTTACTGTGAGACCGGGTTGACGCGTCACGCTTGTGCGTAATGATAGGCGCTTTCTGAGCTGAAGAGGATGTGAGATTCTGGGCTTCTCAGACAGCTCATGAATTCTTCACCACATTGGAGACAGGAACAAGCACTATTCATCCAAAGTTTCATAATCAGGGAACATTTTCTAAGTGACAAGTCTCTCTGAGAGACAGGGTTTGGAAAACACTCGCTCCAGTGGGAGGAACCTTCCCGCATGCGCTCTGGTTCTGCGACGCGCTCCAAGCCCCTCTCCACATCTTCAGCTCGCTGTGCACATATGCGCTGACAGCGAGCTGCGCTGAGCAGTGTCCAGCTCAGATGTTCAGATGGGAATCTTTTCTTGGGTGATTTAGCTACATCCGCAGTGTGCCAAACGAATAAAGAGTCAGTTCATCTGCATGCGTCGGGGTAATTCTTTCTATTCTTTCTCCGTCAAAATTAACGGTCAAATACGGGAACTATCCGGTCAACACAACACAAGCCCTGCTTTTGACTGTTTTGTTTTCTTGTGAAAATTGTTGGAAATAGATCAAATTTAACTTGATTACCACCAGAGCCTGCGCCGTTATCTCCGTGACGGTAAATGAGGGAAAAACAAATTGATCGGATCCTGCACATCTTTTAACACATTGGTCAGGATTGACGCACTTTGTTTTCATTTAGTTGGTTAAAAAAAAGTCAGGCTCGGGCTCGGGTCGGACCAGAGAATCCTGAAAGCCTTTTTGGACCGGGTCGGGCTGGGGCTCCACCCCCTCGGGCCGGCCGGACACGGGCTCAAATTTTCGGCCCGTGCAGGGCTCTACTCCACACCTTGGCTGCGCCTAGAAATCCTGTCCATAAAGGTTATGAACAGAATCGGTGACAAAGGGCAGCCTTGGCGGAGTCCAACTCTCACTGGGAATGAGCCCGACTTACTGCCGGCAATGCGGACCAAGCTCTAACACCGGTCATACAGGCACCTAACAGCCCATTTCAGAGGGCCTGGCACCCCATACTCCCGGAGTTCCCCCCACAGGGCCCCCCGAGGGATGCGGTCAAATGCCTTCTCCAAATCCACAAAACACATGTAGACTGGTTGGGAAAATTCCCACGCACCCTCCAGGATCCCCCTAAGGGTATAGAGCTGGTCCAGTGTTCCACGGCCAGGACAAAAGCCACATTGGTCCTCCTGAATCTGAGGTTCAACAATCCGACGGAACCTCCTCTCCAGAACTTTTGAATAGACCTTACCAGGAAGGCTCAGGAGTGTAGTTGGAACACACCCTGCGGCCCCTCTTTTTAAATAAGGGAACCACCACCCCGGTCTGCCAGTCCAGTGGGACTGCCCCCGATGTCCACGCAATATTGCAGAGCCGCGTCAGCTCTTTTTCACGCTGTTTAAATTTACAGAATTGACTTGATGGATGAGGCATGCAGGCCCCCTGAGTGCCACACCATAGTTCTGTAGCCACAGAACATTTATAAGGCTGATTTTATTCTTTTGGCTGTTCAGTGTGAAACAATGAATGTCTGGTCCAGGGGTCTGCAACAACTACATTCCAATGAGCTGTTTTCTTCATCAGTCCACTGGAATAAAACTGGTTTAGAGTTGTTCATTGTATTCAGTGATGTAAGGGAACGGGCAATTTTTCTAACAACAATGACACACTAAGACGTGGGAGACCGGGACTGAGAAAATTACAGTCATAAATGTGAGTATAGGTTTAAAAAGGTTAGATAAGCAGTCATGTGCAACGGTGGCAAAGGAGTTAAATGCTCGCCCCGTAATTGGAAGGTTGCAGGTTTGAGCCACACTCAGTCAGTTGCTATTGTTGTGTCCTTGGGCAAGACACCCACCTTGCCTGCTGATGGTGTTTGGAAGAACCGGTGGCACCAGCGGCAGACTCGCCTCTGTCAGTGTGCTGCGGCTGCAATGTAGCTTATCACCGCCAGGGTGTGAATGTTTGTGTGAATGACTGATTGTGTTGTAAAGTGCCTTGGGGGGGGGGGGGGGGGTTCTAGAAGGCACTATACCATATACAGATCATTCATCATTTACCAATTTGAATTGTACTTTTAACTGTACTTTTTGTTCTAAAATACTAATTGTACTTTTTAACAGAGCTCTCGTTGTAAGTGCAACTGCTGTTTACTCTTCCAGGATTAAAAAATAAAATCAGCAAATTGTCAAGCTCCATTCTCTGTAGCTTATGCTCTGGGTCGTCATGGTTGCTGACAGGACGTTTACCGAGGTAGTGGCGTGAATAAATCTGAAGTCTAGACTGTCCAAATTCACCGCTGCTTGGTCTACCCAGTCAACCTAGCCTACGTCGATCGTAGGTCAAACATACAGCCCCTGATTTTTGACACACCCAGTGAGACCAGAGAGAACTGGTTGAATTACTGCCTCCATGAAAGAGACAGCTACTCTATATTTGACCTTTAAGTCAGATTTCTGTGATGTTTAGATGACCTTACAGACGGTCTAAGGTGATGTGTGGTTTATTAAAGCTGCAATGGCAAATCTGCAAAACACAAAAACAGAACTGTCACCCCTCCTGTTGGCTACCCCCCAGGCCATGCTCCCCTAGTGCCATTGTAAACAAGAGGGAGGTAAACACCAATCACACTGTTTAAGGTCCAAATGTCTTTTGTTTTCTGCAACTTCAAACTGTGTTTTTCTTTTTGAGACTTTGGTAGTCAGTCCTAAATGTGAAGGTGTAGCAGCCAGCTGTTTCTCCTTCTCTGCATCTGGGCTCTAAATATTATTTCATTAACAGGATTTATTACTTTAGTTTAATCGCTGTGGCTATCTAGATGCTCCAAAGTCTGGGTAAGGAGCCTGAGTCATACATACCAATAGCATCACTAGTCCAGGACAGGAAGCGTGTTGGCTGGCCTTGAACCTCACAAGGAAGCTGAGCATCTGTTTCAGCTTTCACGGTGATCATCTGGTGATTGTTCTTTGTTTTCTTTGGCTTCCCTTTTGGCACCAATCCCTGTAAAGGTAGCTGGTGTCCTGTGGCCCTGTCCTTAGTGCCTGATGACAGTGCCTCTCTGGATTGCTTTGACTGAGCCGCAGTAGCTGTTGGGATGGAGCTGGACATCTGCCTGCTGTGTAGATTCACATCTGGGAATGCTGGATCCGTTCTAGCTGGTTTCTCAATGGGTGATGCTGTAGGTTGGAGGTTGGTTGTCTGGTTTTGTTCTGAAGTGGTGATAGTGTGACGTGTGTTTTGGTCCCACGGTGATGGGGTCATCTTTGCTCCAAGTTCTGGGGGTTTTGTGACATGTAGCATTACTCCAGTTGGTGTTACGGGAACATGGGTCAGTGAGGTTGCAGAAGAAGCTGTTGGCTCTGTATTTATTGTTGTTGGAGCATCAATAATGTTTTGGTTGTTCTTAAAATCCCACTTTGCTTCAGTCCCTGTGATCTCAGTTTGAACAGAACTGTGAAATAACTTTTGAGGCATTGTTGTGGGAACTATATCTGTTCCTAAAGCTTGCTCAAAGAGCTTGCTTTGTGTTTTAGGTGATCCAGCAGACGTCTTCCCAGAGGCTGTGCTTATTCCACGCTCTATGAAAAAGGGGGATGGGGTAAATGGAGGAGGCAGTAGTGAAGAACCTGGTTCAGTCTCTTTCCAAAGCATATTTCCACCCTTCTCAATAAATTTGTATTGATGAACTCCTAGATTGAATTTGAAATCTGTTGGAGATCGGGTCACAGTTTGAAACTCCCTGAATACATTGTCAGAATGCAGCCGAGGATCTGCTGCAGTGCTTGGTGTGTTGTCTGAAGGTTTTTCCAGTAGAGGAGGCTTGGGGGATACTGTGAGTTTCTGTGAAATATCTGGAGTAGACTCACCTTGTGAGGTTGTGTGAGAAGTGGTGGTGTCTACAAGTGGAGAAGCTGTTGGTGCAGCTGATGGCTTATTCAAAGCATGATGGCTATCTTTGGTGTCAGAGAGAGAAGCTGGTAGTGACGTTAGTGATGTGCCTTCCTCCTGGTCCAGCATGGAGACTGTGCTTTCTTCATGACTCATTCTGCTGGATAATGCTTCCTGGCCCTTCGTGAATGGAACAGTGGTACTGAAGCGGACTATAACCCCAGAGGCTTCTATTTTTAGCTCCGTGGAGGAGAAGGTTGTGGCCATTGGTGAAGGAGTGATCCTTGAGGAGGTGGAGAACAACCGGGTATTTTTTTTCAGCTTGTGTTTTCGTCTGTTTGGCTTCTTTTTCCGACTCCCATTCCTTTTCCTGGAGTTGGCTTTCCTGAGGCTTGGAGCTAAATGTTTCTCAGACTTTCTCTGGGAAATGGGAGCAGGTGTAGTTGATGAAGATTCAGTTTGCAGATCTCTGAGTTTAGTGTTTTTTGGCTGAACATGAAACTCTGATGGGGTTGAGGCCTTGTGGAAAGATTTTCTGATTTTCTCTTCAGTTGTAGCAGAATATAGTGGAGTGACTGAAGGGCTCAGTGACTGGTCGGCTGCGTTCTCTCTGTTTGCATCCGTACATGCTCTATGGTTCTCTTGTTGAAAAAAGGTCCTGTTTCTACTTAAAGTGTCAGCGTTCTCATGCCTGGAAGTGATCACATGTAAAGGAGCGGATGTGGGCTCTGAGAGAAGATGGACACTCTGTGTAGATGGTAGAATGTCAGTGTGTTTCGTACTCAGAGTGAAACCATCTGCATCAGGCACGGTGTAGCTTGGAGGAGTCTGACTATGTGCATTGTGTTGGTGTTGGGTATGTTCTTGTGTTGCTAGACCATGCTGGCTCTCTGTCTCAGGATCAGAAACTTTATGAGGCACTTCTTCTTTAGCGTTCGGGGGCTTTATGAGCTTGGTTGTGTACTGAACAGGAACTGGTGTGACTGATTTCTCAGGTTTCCTGTCCCTGATCTTACCCAAAATGTCGGCCCATTTCTCTGGATCTATTTTACTCTTAGACAAATGAAACCGCCTCATGTCCCCAGCTGTACCTTTCCTGTCCTCAGACCCAACTGGTTTCCGTAGCACCGGCGGTCCCCGCCACCTATTCCTGGGTGGAAGAATACCTCTCCTGCTTGAAACACCTCCTCCTGAAGATCTCCTTCTAGCAGGATCCACACGGCTCACTGGAGGCCCATCTTGAGTCATCTTGATGTCTCCTGATGCTTCATCCAAATCTACTGGGAGGACTTTTATCTGAGTGTTAACCCCTGAAGCAGACTGAGGTCCCAATGGAAACTTTGACAAAGGTCTATTGAGGCCTTTGCGCTTCACTACAGTAACTTTTTTATTCTGCGTGGCCACACCATGTTGATTAATGGCAACGCATCTATAATACCCACTGTCTGATACCTGAATCTGTGGAATATAGAGGGTGCCATTAGGATAGACTACGACTTTAGACGAGTTTGTTTGGAAGCTAACTATAGTGTTGCTTGGTGGAATCCAGTTGATTTCAGGGTCAGGAGAACCAGATGCAGTGCAGTCCAGAGTAAAGGGGCTCCCTGCTGCAGATGTGATTGCTGTGTCTTCTCTGGTGTCTTCTACTGGTGGAGGCCTTGAGGATTCCTGTACAGTCAGAAAAAATGGAAGGACAGCCAGATCTCCGTGAACCCAGGAAATACAGAAGTAACTTCCTGTGTCTCTATGGTTGGCAGTTTTAATGAACAACCGTCCCTCTCTGGACACAGAAATCCGGTTGTTTGGACGTTTGTGTGTCGAGTTCAGCTTGGAGCCATCTGGGAGCATCCACTGAATTACTGGCTGCTCAGAGCTGTGCACATCACAATGCATTTCACATGAACCTCCCACTACAACACTCATAGCTTTTTGAGTTCTGTTCGTTGAGTCAATCATGACCCACATCCTTCTCCGGTTCTGCTCCAGTTCAGTGTCCACCACCTCTGAGAGCTCTGTGCCTAGAATTAATCTGACGGTCTTGGCCGATGACTGAAGTCGATTGAGCTGAACGTCAATGTTTGGTTGCATCAGCCAAGCAGGTTGGGCCATCATGTTGACCCTAACACCTGTGTAGTACTGGGCCTCCTGCACTGAGTCCTGTTGGTAAGTGTAGGCTGGGTGAGGTGTTTTACTCAGTATTGATCCCCGCTTTAGGTGGGCTGGCACACTGCTGTAGTATGCAATTAGTCTCCAGAGTTGTTGGTACTTTTCTCTGTCAACTTGACATTGAAGCTCAACAGAGAAAGTGATGTTGGTGACCAAATGACGCTGATTAACTTGCTCCCAGTTGATCTTGTGGAGGTCTTTGGGCTCACCAACACTACACTCCAAACCAACTTTGTTTCCATGCTCATCAGACAGGTCCAAGGAAACATTTCCAATAGGTTCTTTGAATTTCTCATAGTTCAACACATCCCTTTCAGTTTCATCCAATGAGGTGGTTGTTTGTGGAGAACTGATGGCTGGGCTTTGGCAGACCAGAGTCCCCACAGCACGGAGCTCTGTACTGTGTAGATGTCTGGGGGATGAGCATACAGGACACAGTTTACCACCTGGAAGACTTGCATCCTTTCTACATTTCAAAACTCCTGGAACAGAATAAAAGAAGAAGAGTGATGTACAGCATGACAAAAACAACTGGAAGTTCTTTCATGACTGAATCTGACCTGGTGAGGTCTTTTCCCAGTCAAGGAGCCACCTCATGTTGCAGTCACAAGTCCATGGGTTACCATGGAGATACAAGTTCTCCAGCTTGGGCATGGCGCTCAACAGCCCAGAGGGCAGCGACACAAGTCTGTTGTCTGACAGGAAGAGGTGCCGCAGGGTGGAGAAGTGGAAATGAGACAACACACTGAAGGTAGTGAAGGTGGCTGGATGCAGCTGCTGTAGTCGGTTTCCTTCCAACTGCAGAAGTCGCAGTGAGGTGAGACCTTGAAACGTGTCTGGGTGGATGAAGTCCAGCTGGTTGTGATCCAGGTGTAACCTGACCAAAGACCACAGACCCTGGAGCGAGTGCCTGCGGAGCTCCTTCAGCTTGTTATAACTGAACTTCAGCATCTAAACCAACACACAAAGCTACAAATTTAGTTTCAATTAAATACATTTAATCAAAAAACATGTGACAGGTGAGATGATTATAGGATGAAATTGGTTTTCTCTGGACATTCCAGTTTCCTCCCTCAGACCCAAAACATGCATGTTAGCTTAATTTGACTCTAAATTGTCCCTAGATGTAAAAGTGACTGGTTATATTCCTTGTATGTTTGTGTCGCTGTAATGGACTGGAGGTCCAGTATGTCCCCCGCCTCTTGCCTGATGGCTATAGACACCAGCACTCTGAGACCCTCACAAGAAAAAGCATTTTGGACGATGAATGTGTGGAGGAATGATTGTCAGCTTTATGACATAGTCTTACTGAGCTGTGATGTAAAACCAAAAGATTCCAAAAGGTTTTTAATTTCCTCTCATGAGGAAAGCCATCTGGAACCCATCTGTAACATTCTGCAACATCTCTGGAACCAGTCCTCAACCTGCCTGGAACCCAACTGAAACCTGTCTAGAACCTGCCTTTGGAACAGCGATACTCACTCCTGGTCCTGGGGAGCCGGTATCCAGCATGTTTTAGTTTTAACTCTGCTTCAACACACCTGATTCTAATCAGCAGGTGGTTAACAGGCTTCTGAAAAGCTTGGGCCTAGGCCACACGTAGCCGGGTTTTTAAAAAAATGAATATCCACCCCTCCAAAATCTTGCATCCACACCACCTCGTTTAAAAAAAACACTGTCCACACGTACCCGGATAAATACGTTGTTAAGGACATGCCAGACCTGTAGGCGGCAGTACTTCCCCCGTTCTTAACCTCGTCCTTCGTCTGTGGTCTTCTGCAAGGAGCAGTAACTCCGCTTGCAAAAACAAACAAGCAAAAAGCACTTGGACAATTGATAAAGCGAGCGCAGCTCTGAGGGCATCCATGCTGTCGGCTAGTGTAAACACGGGTCGCACACGTGATGTCAGCATTTTTTTGTCGCGGAAAGTGACGTTGCGGACCTTAAAACTCCGGTTTTGTCTGTCCACACGCAGACACCCAAAACGGAGAAAACGCAGATCTTCACTTTGGCCGGAGTTTTTAAAAAACTCCGTTTTCGTGTGGATGACAGGCCAAAACATAGAAAAATATCTATGTTTTGGCAGATCCCCGGCTACATGTGGACAGGGCCTTGATGAGCTGCTGCACAGATGATTGAACCACTGGATCAGGTGCGTTGGGGCAGACAAACAAAGAAAAACATGCTGGAAGAAGGATCAGGCTCTCCGGGACCAAGAGTGAGCACCACTAATCTGGAACATGTCTAAAACCACTCTTATACCTGTGTGGAGCCGTTCTCAAATCAATCTGCAACCAAATTGCAAACTTTTCCAGACATTATCTAGAACCTGTACTGTACATATTCTACCAACAGCTCCAGACACATGACAGCACCCACATGAGACCTGTTGGGAGGATTTGGAGATGCCAGAGAGACATTTAAATATAAACAAAGTCTTGATTCACAGTGAGCTATACTACAGAGACAGAGGCTGAGGTAACCATGGTGATATCAGCATTTGTTCACCTGAAGTGATTTCAGGTCCCTGAAAACCCCATCAGGCAGCGAGGGGATGTTGTTCCCATGAATCATCAGCAGCTCCAGCTTCCTCAGGCCAGACAGGGATTCACCACGTATCTGATTAATGCTGTTGAATCTAAGAAAATAAACAGAACCAATCAGGTAGGTGTATCCATACCGGGAACAATCGGATTACAGGCCTAATAAAAACAAGGAGTAAGTCAGTGTCTAAAACTGAATCCCACCCCAGGTTGATGCGCTCCAGATGTTTAGGAACAGCTGGGATGCTGAGGAGAGAGCGGAAGGTGCAGTGGAGCTCAGAGGGCTGAGGGCAGGAACAGGGTCGGGGGCAGGGGGCCGGAGTAACTGGGGGCAGGAGTGTTATTAACAGGAGAGTTGGGAGGACACCCCGACTGGCTCGCTCCATCTTCTTCCACTAGGTGGTGGTGGGGGCAGGTCACAGTGGCTGTGTGGGTGGTCTGCTGATGAGAACAACAAAAGACGCATGAAGAGCCTGAAAGGTAAATCACAGCTGAGGAACACTGTCAGAACCAACAAGTAGGAAAGTAGAAACCAGAACCCTGTAGAGTCCAGAGACACCGGCTGGATTACCGGTAAAACCCAGATTAAAGCTTTATAAACCCAATCTTAAATGGCTGTGGAAGTTTACTCCTACCTTAGAGTTTTGGTGGGAAATCCTCAAGTTCCATTAGAGGAGGATGACCAAAAACTAAAAGTCCCAAACAGAACGTGTTAGAAGTGGGTGTGTAGAACGGTGAGACGCGTCAGATTAAAAAACAAAAACACTGAAGTCTGAGCGGAAACACTTTGGTTTGAGCTGAAAGTCTGAGTTTGTGCTGCACTCCTCTACTCAGACTGAGTGAGGTAGCAGCAGCAGCACAGAGGAAGGAGGAGGAGGAGGTGGAGGAGGAGGAGGAGGTCCACAGCCAGCATTCTGCTGAGTGTCAAACTGCTGCTGAAGTCCTGCTGAGACACGTTCAATGAGTCACTAAGGACCTCATAAGCTGAAAGAAGCAGAAGAGAATAGGAGCTGTGGCCTGGAGGTCAAAGGCCAGGACCAGTGCTCCAGTCTCTGTTAGTGATCCTGGACCTAGATCAGGCTCCTCAGCCAGGTATATGCTCTCCTTACCTCGACAGTCTGGCTGGACACCAGAACAGCTGCTGCCTGCTATTTAGACCAAAGCGGTGGCTGGTTTAAACACACCAGCTACCAGCTTCTACTGTAGCTCATCTGACTCTGGTTTAACATCTTCTTTCTCCACCTTCAGGAGCTGTAGGAGCAGATTTAACGTAGTTAAAAACGATTAGACACATGACACGTCTCCCAGATCCTAGACTTCAGGAACCTGATGGGTACGAGAGGACTGGTCTATGTTAGGACTAATGAAGGTGGTGGGTCGGGGTCATCTACCCACCACCTCCACATTGTCAAACAAAACATGTTTTTAGGCTCATGAACTTTATCAAAGCAGAACATCTGTGCTGAGGAGGATCTCTGAGTCAGTGTGTCTGATGGATGATGATCTAAGACACCTCGGTCAGAACAGATGACTTCTGTTAGCGATGATGACTCAGCCCTGACTTTATACAGGTCATAAAGAAGTTCTGCTGCAGATCCAGGTCAAACATCAGCAGCAGGACACTTACCAAGACTCTGGACCCTTTTGGGTCTGCCCTAAAGAACCAGCACCATGCTGGGCAGGTGGTCATTCATGGAAACACTTGATCTTTTAGTTTGAAAACTGGGTTGCAGATGGTTTTGTTCCAATAAAACAAACTTCAGGTGAGAGAATGTGTCATCTCATCCAGCATGAGGAAGAGGAGGCCCTCTGTGTCCGACCAGTTTCTGTGAAAGTAAACAGGATGAAGAGAAAGGCTGACTCTAGAGATTTATACGAGTCACTGTAACCTCCGCTCCCTTCCCCCGTGTGCTCTGGGTGACTTTCTGCCACCTAATAATCATTTGCTTGGAAGAGAGAGTTCTTGGCAGCAGGTCAGATTATATATAAATACCACGGGGAGCCAAAAGGCTGGAAAGTTCCAGAATCCAATCTCCACCATCTGCAGATACATCCCAGCCTTCAGCCTGACTCCACAGCAGCCCATAAAGGGATTAGAACTTCATCCCTCATTCCTTCTTCTGACAGAGGCAGCATGAGGTCAAACAGGACTCAGAGATGTATTCACACGCTCCCGACAGCCAAAGAAGAAAGCTAGCAACAGACTCAGATCCTGCTCCGTTGGACTCTGAAGTTGTTGCAAAGAGAAGGCAGCTTTAGGGGGAAGAGAGGAGAGTGGAGAGTTTGTGATGGAAAATACATCATGACCTCGTCACACAGCGTGAGTCAGGCTCTTCAACAACATTCGGACTGGTTTTCACCCCGGTACCGCCTCCATGGTAATGGTTGGGACTCCACGGGAGATCCCTTTTTCATCCAGATGTTTTGAAGCGTGTATCTGTGGTTATAAACTGCTGGTATTGTGTGGATAGTTTACTCACACTGCTGTGAATGTTGTGTTCCAGCAGAAATGAGATGTTTACAGTTCATGCAGGTCTGAATATCTGTGATCCATCCCTTTAGTTAGGCTGATACGGACCTAGGATCCAGCATGGCCTCCTCTGATGTTCTTATACCTTTCTGGCATCTGCTGTCTTCATTCCTGCTGCTTTCATAGCCCTCGGCCTTCATCGCTCAGCCTACAGGGAGTGGACTACAAAGGAAACCCAAGTAGGACTTATCTGGCAACCTTTAAGTTCACCATTATTACAGTTGAGTGGTAAAATGCCACAAAAACACACTCAGCTGCTACCTTATACGTTTCCCTGATGATCTTATTTCTTTGTAAAAGAAGCTCTGACGAAAAAAACTGGAAAACTCACTCGCTCACCTCCCCGACTCACCTGTGCTACTCTCCCGTTTCCTGCCTCCTTGACTGTCTGGATTCCATCCACCTCATCTTGCATTGCAGAGAAAACTATTTGTTAGAGCCAGACTGTCCCTTTGCTCTCTCTCCTCTGTCTCCAACCGCTCCAGTAAAACCTTTTCAGCTGCTTTTAATCAACTTTGTTCACCTCTCCAGTTCCTGGATTCAGTTGGCTTTGTGTCTTTTTTATTCAGCCAAAAGAGACACGTGAACAGCACGATGGGGAGCTGCGTGAGGAAAATAATGAACTTTTTTCTGTTTTCACTGATATTATGGTACTCATGCAGGACGGAAACCAATACCACTCGTCACCTTGACTCTAACCTAGGAGAGAAAACTGAAGGCGTCATGGAATGAGGCTAGATTTATGCGTCTCACTGAGAGAGCATTCAGACGTTTTCAGAGAGAGAGCTTTCTGAATGCTCTGTGAAATTCCTACAATCTCTTTTAAACTCAACACGGGTCTTTTCACTTTCTGCTGGATTTGTTCCTGCTCTCTCAGATATCTCAGATGAGAGTCAAATATGAGTGTTTCAGTAAACTCTGTGGCAGTTACAGGCTGATCTTGATCCTTGGGTTTCTTCCCTTGACTGGATTCTGGGGCTGTATCCTAATGAAGAGTGGTGAGCTACTTGACCTGCTAATAAAATGTGTCTGCTGGCTCACAGAACTGCCTGAGGCTATTGAGAAGAACCACCTGGAGCAGTTTAGCTGCCTGCCAGCAGCTGGAAATCTGTATCAAACATAAAAACTAATTACATGGATGTGAAAGGCTTCTTGTAAAGTAGAAACACATACGTACATCAAATGGTATGTGCCATAAACCTGAATATACAGAGTGGTGAGATAAATGTCCCTGTGATAGATTTTAGTTTACAACAGTTAAAAGCATTTATAAACAAACCACAGCAATTATAGTTCTCTGTTCTCAACATACCAGAGGTACCAGGCCCTCTGATACGGGCTGTATGACCGGTGTCAGAGTCGGACTCCACCAAGGCGGTCCTTTGTCACAGATTCTCTTCATTAAATTTGTGGTCTGGATTTCTAGGCACTGCCAAAGTTTTGAGAGGATCTGCTTTGGTGGCCTAATGATCTGGGGTCTCATTTATAAAACGTTGCGTAGAAATCCTTACTAAACCTGTACTTAAGCTCAGCAAAAAAATGTACTTACGTCAAGTATGTATGTGACCTATAATACATGGAGTACGCACAGCTTCATGTAATCTCCACTTTATAAATCAGAAACTATCTAGAAAAGTTCTCAGGTGTATTTTGATCACATCCTGCCCTCAACACGCCCACTTTCTGCCATAAATGGTCAGTGCAAAGTGCCTTGTGGATCTCATGCATACATAAGCCTGCTCGATGCAGCATTTCATCATTAACGATGGCGACCGCAGATCAAGGCAGATCAAGGCAGATCAAGGAAGCGCTATTTCACCGAAGCAGAAATTGAGGTACTTGTGGGTGAGGTGGAGAAATGAAAGGAAGTACTTTTGCAAAACAAATAAGAGAAAATCCATGGAGTGGCACAGCGTTGCTGAAGCCATCAATGTTGTGAGTTCTTCAGAGAGATCTGTGGCGGATATTAAAAAAATGGTCCGACTGAGATTCGATCCCCAGACTTCCTGGTGAGACTCACGTGCTAACCAGTCAGCCAAACAGAGATCTCCCTTGTTCAAGTAGCAGGGCACATGATCAATCGGGTCACAGTGACAGGACGCTCACACTGTCACAGACGCATGACATTCTGTCTCAATCTGTCCCCCTGCTGATATTCTGCATTCCGTATTCTGCGCTTCAGGCTGTGTGTATGTGTGTGTGTGTGTGTGTGTGTGTGTGTGTGTGTGTGTGTGTGTGTGTGTGTGTGTGTATGTGTGTGTGTGTGCGTGTGGGGGGTCTTGTTCTGTGTGAAAACGAAGCAGTACAAGTGATAATGCTGCAGGATTTCATAATTTCATCCTTCTCAGCAGCGGCACTGCAGGTGCTCTCCATGTCCAACATGTGCGTAAGCCAGGTCCTTAGTCAACTTAAAGTTGTGCACATTTTTCCGCTAAGTTTTCTTTTATAAATGCCAAAGTTTGCATGGAAAGTTGCTTACGCAGTTTTCCAACCCCGTTTTGTGTGTATAGCTTGATAAATGAGACCCCTGGTCTCTGCTTGTTGCAGATGATGTGATACTGTTGGCTTCATCTGGAGCAGTTTACAGCCGAGTGTGAAGCAGCTGGGACGTGAATCAGCTCTTCTAAATCTGAGCCCATTGTCTTGAGTCAGAAAAGGGTAGAATGCCTTCTCCAAGTCAGGAATGAGGTCCTGCCTCGAGTGGAGGAGTTCAGTATCTCTAGGTCTTGTTCACGAGTGAGGGAAAGCTGGAGAGCGAGATCGATAGGTGGACTGGTGCTGCGCTCTGTCGTGGTGAAGAGAGAAAGCTCTCAATTTACCAGTCGATCTACGTTCCTACCCTCACCTATGGTCACGAGCTTTGGGTAGTGACCGAAAGAACGAGATTGCAGATACAAGCGGCCAAAATGATTTTTTGCTGCAGGGTGTCTGGGCTCTCCCTTAAGCCAGGCGGACACTGTGTGACTTTTTTACTCGTAGCACTCAGCTTCAGCTCAAACTGCACGACTTCCTCACAGAGCAAATCTCACGACTCGTGCTCACACTATACGACCCAGTTCTCGAATGCCACCTGACTGCTCACGCTGCATGTCTGGTAGCAACACATCGGACCAACAAATAGGCTAAAAAGAGCCATTTTTACACAACACGATGACTGTTTTTGTGTTATAGATGTCTGCTGTCCTTCAGGAGTGCTGTAGGAGGACACACAGTGATTTATGGGGGTTGGATGAGGAAGTTGAAAGGAAAAATAAATCTATCAGTTTAATTTGACATAAACACGGCAAACACGCTTTTTTGACAATCCTTGTCATTGTGTGTGAAACAAAAGTGTATGAATAAAAATGAACGATGTGGAAAATAGCTGGTGAGCCGTGCTGACGTTTGCTCATGTGGTTCTGGTACTTTTTGGGTCGCCGCTGTTCGCAGCGCTGCTGCAGCAGTGCGATACCCTCACGAGGGACAAACAAAATATCAAACATGCCAGAAATTTGTGCAAGCTTACGATTGCTTATTGGAAGCTGATCACGTTGTGTTAATCGCTTCTTGTAACCCCTGTATACATCCACGCTCTATACCCCGTATACGCTCAGCACAAAACTCGCCCCGATCTCGTAGATTCTTGCACAAGAGGAAAATCGGCTCAAAAAATTAAAAAAGTTGTACAGTGTACGCCCGACTTTAGAGATAGGGTGAGAAGCTTGGTGATCCAGGAGGGGCTTAGAGTTGATCCGCTACTCCTCCACATCAAGAAGATCCAGTTGAGGTGGCTCGGGCATTTAGTTAGGATGCCTCCTGGACGCCTCCCTGGTGAGGTTTTCCGGGCACATCCAACCAGTAGGAGACCTAAATAAACACCCAAGACACGCTGGAGGGACTATGTTTCACGGCTGGCCATGGAACGCCATAGGATTTCCCTGGAGGAGCTGACCCAAGTGTCTGGGGAGAGGGAAGTCTGGGCCTCTCTGCTTGCGCTGCTGCCCCTGCAACCCGACTCCAGATAAGCATAAGAAAATGGATGGATGTTCCCAACATAATCACAGAAAAATGTCGATGGTGATCAACCAGTCTTGCGATGGCCATGGCGATGACGATCAGCCACATTGACTCCATGTCTCCATTGGCTGTAATTCCCAGCTGGTACTTTCATCCAGGATGCGAATGGACAAGGAGCAGGACAGGTTTTCTCTGAACATCTGCTCACAGTAAAGCCACCTAGCTACGAACTAGTGATGTGTCGGTCGCGAACGAACCGGCTCTAAGAGCCGGCTCTTTGAAGTGAACGACGGGAGCTGGCTCGTCATTGAGAGCCGTCCCCTCCCCCTCCCCCCCTGCCTTGGTGAAAGCTACAGGCGATTGGTCAACATGTGTACCTGTGTGTCCAGACTGTCCACACACAGAGCAGTAGGGGCAGGGAAGAGGGAGGATCATACTCAGACAGACACACATCAGAGCACATGCGGGTGGAGGGAGACGAGAGGGAATGAGGAGGAGAAAAAAGGCGAGCGAGAGAGAGAAGAGTGCGACGAAGACGGTGACAAAATGAGCGCCAGCAGTAGGGAAGCGGAGATTTCTTAAAGTGTTCAGTTATTAAATCCATAGAAATGATAAAGATTTCTTATATTGCTTTTTTTACATTAGTAAATTATTTTACATATAGTTTAGCATTATTTTGGTTATAAATGTACTCTACGCAACAGAAAATCTGAGGAGCCACTTGGGAGCCAAAAGGGCCGGCTCTTTTTGGTGAGCTGAGCCAAAAGAACCGGCTCTCTAAAAAGAGCCGGAATTCCCATCACTACTACGAACTCTGTTTTAGTGATAAAACCCATAAACCTACTGGATGTGTGATTACAATCTCTGAATGCAAATATATACGACTCCACACTGAAGCGCCACACTGTGCATTGTAATGTACTGGGAGGTGTGAAAACACAGCAACTGTAAATATCTCTGCTGTCTAGGGTTTCCAGTGTGAATGGGTGAAACAGATGACCGCATTCTGAGAAGACTTCAGCTAAAGTTTCATGGGAGAACACCTGTTTCTGTCCAGGAAGGCATTTGGTTGTCTCACCAGTAAAAGATGTCATCACAGCTGGATTCTCTCAGCATGTGGTGCTATTGTTGTCGTTGTGGTCTGATTCTTTTGCGGTCCCTCGTAGCAAGATAACGCAAATGAAACAGCTTGCAGAGGTATTCCCATACTGGTTGGGCCTCATGGGGCCAGCACTACCAGGAACTAGGACTTCAGGTATTAGACACGTCTGCTCATTCGACTAATCTCCTCCCACTGGAGTACAGTCCTGTGAGCAGCACAGACTCTCCTGGGTATGAGCCAGCCTTTCTATTTCCTCAGCTGGGGATGTGGAACTCAGCCAGACCCAATGTCTCCATCAGCAGAGGCATGTGTCTCCAGACAATAATGTTCAGTGATCCATGACAGCTCATACAGTCATAGATTGTAAAATAACACCCTCTGCGTAGCTGCTGCTTGTGTATGCAGTCGAAGAGTTTGGAGCCACTATTTAGTTAATAATTACACCTAAAGCAAAAGAGTGAGGGTGTGAGTTTACCTCCATCTGTGATTATTAAAAAAAAACTGACAAGGAAACCCTGGTGTCAGTGTAACAGATGGGGTGATAAAACTGCTGTCAGTTTTATTGTCTCAACTCTGATTTTACTGACGGACCCGAGTTCCAGGAGCTACGTTCACTCTGGTGGTTAAAAAATTGACAGTTGCACAAAGTAAAGTGAATAAAATGAAGAAAAGTCGAAAAGGTTTGACTGTCTGCTGATATTTTTGTCAAAAAAAAAGTACAAATGAAACAAAGAAAAAAGAATATTGTGCAAAAGTCATTTTATTTCAGGGTAACGCTTGCAGGTCCTCTTAATAATGGTAGTGCATTTTTGATGCACATATTACAAAAGCAGTTCAGTGTAGTTAACTTAGTCATTCAAATTATTCTAGTGTGTGTGTGTGTGTGTGTGTGTGTGTGTGTGTGTGTGTGTGTGTGTGTGTGTGTGTGAGGAGACACATTTAGTTCTAGTAACACCTGGGCTCCCAAGGCCTGTTCTGACAGGATGGACGTTACGGGACCCTTAAGGATTCCAGTTGGACGTTTGGAGGATTATTTAGGAGGATTGGAATGAACAAACTGATTTCAGTGGTGAAGGGTTTAATGAGTGAGTGAACCCACTTCCAAGGATGAACTCTGCTAACTTTAAAAATCAGCTGCTCTAAATAAGCATGAAGGTCAGAGAGGAGCTCTAGGATGGACGCGAATAAAGGAACTGTAATGTAATATAGAGGCCCTTTTCCGGTCGAGAACCATGATCTCAGACTTGGAGGTGCTGATCCTCATCCCAGCCGCTTCACACTCGGCTGCGAACCTCCCCAGCAAAAGCTGTAGGTCAGAGCCTGATGAAGCTAGGAGGACCACATGATCCGCATTAAGCAGAGAAGAGATTCTCCTGCCACCAAACTCCACACCCTCAACACCACGACGGCGCCTAGAAATCCTGTTCATAAACATTATGAACAGGACCGGTGACAAAGGGCAGTCCTGGTGGAGTCCAACCCTCACTGGTAACAGGTCCGACTTACTGCCGGCTATGCGGAAAGTCACATTGATCCGATTGATCATGCGTGTGAGTGTGACAGGACACTCACACTGTTCACACATCGTTAGTTTTAGAAATCTGGCTGAAAATGTGAGGAGACCGAGCAGTTTTCTGGCTCTGCAGACACACCAATATTTGGAGCATTATAGCCCCGCACTGATTGGTGGAATGGTGCCATGGTGCAAACGTGACTAACTTGATCTCTGATGAATGTTTAAGGGGAATCCTATAATTCCGCTTCGCAAGTTCGTGAAAAGGCACACCAACATCATTTATGATGGGAGTGGAAGTGTCGAAATATAGACGTTAGCTCTATAAAGGGTTAAGCATGGACTGGAGCAGAAGTAGCTGAAATCCAATATTACCTTGTCTGAGACCAGACTCATCCATTTGGACGAGTAGGAATTAGAAGGAGTTGAGTTATTTTTGTCTTTTTCATAAATAAAGAACGACAGAAGAACTGAAGAAAAGATCTGACTCTGGTCTGCCTGCATTCCAACCATAATCTATAGCTTTGAGATGTAGATCACGACAGATAAAACAACAAAAAGGCTGCAGACCTTTGTTTTTCCATTGGGGGCGGGGCTCAGCATTAGAGCGGGGTTGAGATGTCCTCTGTATCGGTAGTCAGCTGATTACGTTGCCTCCAGGTGACCCCATGGGCAGGACATTATCTTCTCTCTGTTTGACTGAAGCTAGCCTTGACCCTAACCTGAACAGGACTGACTCTTTAGTTTTCTTTTTGGAAAACTAATATCTTAGTGGGAGTAAAGCACAGAAAGCAGTCGTCCACCTCTCTTTACTTCCCTGGAAAGATCCAAACTGCAACACATCTTCATCTGAAGCCTGTGGAGCAAATCAGGCGTACTACTGAGTCAACAAGGAGACGCAACAAGTCCACTGACCTGAATCTGTTAACTGCACACTCAGGAAGATCGTCAGCAGCTGTTCATGTGATGACAGCAAACTGTTGACATCATAGTGTTCCTCTGAGCTGAGTTTGGAAAGCTCATTGGAAGTAATGCAGTCATGGAGTCTGGAAAAGGCCCAGCCCCAAACCACTGAGGCAAGTTCCTGTTCACAGCAGATGTTTTCAGACTAAAGCCTCAGTTATGAATCACTTCACCTCAGTGTCCAGAGACAGGCAGAGAGAGACAGAGAGAGAGAGAGAGAGAGAGAGAGAGAGAGAGAGAGAGAGAGAGAGAGAGAGAGAGAGAGAGAGAGAGAGACAGAGAGAGAGAGAGAGAGAGAGACAGAGAGAGAGAGAGAAAGCTGCTGAATTAGCATGAGCCTTTTATGAATCAGTCTAGTCTCTGAGGATGTGGTGGAGAATCCTGACTCAGCGATTACACCGTCTACCTGTGCAGGTGAGTGTGGTTTATAGAAAGGTTTTTACTTTGTTTTTCTATAACTCTTCAGTGACTGAACTGGTAGATAAACTGAGAGAGCAGTTGAAGAGGTCAACAACCAAGGTGATTGATCGTTGACCTCCCCGAGTCTCAGACCTATAAATTCCCACCTGAACCAAAAAGATAGTCAAAAAGTGGCAAATAAGTCTCATCTGTTCCTCCTCCCAACCATCATGCTCACCTTGATGATGATCATAGATTATATTACAAAGACCAGCAGACTGGATTTGGGCACCAGCTGGCTTTTGTCTGACCAGGATCCAGTTTTAATTCATTCATTAGTTTAATACCTTGATTATCTGTACTTTTATGTTTAAAGGTGTTTTGGTCCTAAGCTGCAGGTTTGTTTTTTTGGTCTAACAATAAAGTTTGAACATTTCAGGGTCCCAAATCTGCTGTCAGAAGATGAAACCTTGTAGGAGTCTTTAGGAGCTTCAGAGGACCACCGAGTGGCAGGGTGTGGTAAGTTAAGCTGATGGTCCTGGTTATGGAGTAGAGATGTTAATAAAGAACACTCAGACAATGATGTCAAGTCAATAAATGCACTTTGGACAGAATGAACAACAACAAAACAACCAAGTTGGGTTATTTTTGGCAAAAGGCAACCATTAGTCAGCCATTCCCAGAGGCTAAGGTCTTTTAATGCCTGTCTTTTTTTTTTTTTTACCGTGTCCTGTCTGGCTGTGAAGCAAGCAGAATTGATGTCTGAATGCTGGTGACAAGCCTTACAGATTTACTCTCAGGTGGAGCATCAAAGCGTCTGCCTTTGATGTCACACCTGATACTTAAAACTTTATTGTTATTGTTGTTGAATGCTTTGTAATTCCGACCAGACACGGAGACAGAGGTGAAAGAGAAAGGGAAAGAAAAGGTGGGGGGGGGAGAGAGAGGGGGGGGGGGGGTCCCACAAAAATAAATAATGAACAAGAGTCTGCTTCTAGACCTGCAGAAAAAAAAAAAAAAAAAAGCAAAAGGACAAAAAAAAGGGACACAACAACAATACAACAAGATCAAGCTATCACTGCGTCAACTTGATGAGGAAATATATAATAAACATTGCTTAAGTGAAGAATCACGATAATAAATCACAGTGCATTAAGTGCCCCCCATAGTCTTAAGACCTGTGTTGAACGTGCCCAAGCCCATACTTTTGAGAGCACCATGTGAGCACCTGTGTGTGTACATGCGCTTGCTTATGTAAGGTTTCTCTATAGGAGCGCCCAACAGAGAGTGTGAGGGACCACAGATCCGCCCCCCAAAGATGCGTAGGAGACGGGGGAGCTCCAAGTCCCAGAGATCCAGGCGCTGCCCCAGAACACAGGAACCCCAAGGAGACTGCAACCAGAAAGGCCCCCGCCCCCCTCGAGAGGCACAGAGGATCGCCCCGGGGGCCACAACCAGCAGCCGGCAGAGTCCCGGGAGATATCAGCGGCAAGCCCACAGGCCCGCCCGCAGCCTCCCACCCCCTAGCCGGCCGAGCCCGGGACCCAGCGACCCGGGACCCAGGGGCGACCACCCCCGCCGGGGACCCAGCTGAGCCCAGGGACCCAGACCCCACCAGGCAGCCACCGGGATTGATCAGGCTGCCAAAATCTTAAACCCCCAGACCCGGTTGCCACGAACACTCAGGCAGACCATGGCACAACCCCTCACACCAGGTGTGGCAGGGGGAGGGGGGACGAAGATCTATATCATCAAGAGAAGTCCCAGGAGAAGGGAGGAGTCAAAGGCCCCACCTGACATCTACAGTCATACACAAACACAGTCACACACTCCCTCCCTCATGCTCACACATACACATACAACCAAAGACTTACAAAAATGCACGCCAGACACCCACTCATGCTCCCCATACACACCCTATTCACTCTGGTCCCGGTACTGCTACACATTGGGTACAACCATCACCGGTAACCAGAGTTTGACCCTTTCTGCTGGGGTGCTGATGAGCAGGCTCCCCCGCCCAACGCTGAGCACAGCAACGCACCACCCCAGACCCCAACCAGACGGCCAGATCTCCCTCCTAGCCTCCAGCCCCGGAAGCCAAGCAACAACAGAGGCAGTCCTAAGCTGCAGGTTTGTTTTTTTGGTCTAACAACAAAGTTTGAACATTTCAGGGTCCCAAATCTGCTGTCATAAGATGAAACCTTGTAGGAGTCTTTAGGAGCTTCAGAGGACCACCGAGTGGCAGGGTGTGGTAAGTTAAGCTGATGGTCCTGGTTATGGAGTAGAGATGTTAATAAAGAACACTCAGACAATGATGTCAAGTCAATAAACACACTTTGGACAGAATGAACAACAACAAAACAACCAAGTTGGGTCATTTTTGGCAAAAGGCAACCATTAGTCAGCCATTCCCAGAGGCTAAGGTCTTTTAATGCCTGTCAGGATATGCTGCTCGTGTTAACCATACTGTGGTGGTCAGTGCCTCCTCTATGCTGCGGCTCAGGTTAGGGACAACATTCAGTAGTGAAGGAGGTAGCTGGGATATTGGGAGCAGGCTGGAGCCTCTGCCAACAGTTGTTGAAAGAGCCACACTAAAAAGCTGAGAATGGAACATGTCAGGAATCCACTTCACAGCCTCCTGACAGGTCAGAAGGGCAGATGATTGTACTTCAGAATAGAGAAGGTAAGAAGAGCCTTTCTCCTCACAGCTTTTAGACTCGAACACTATCCGATGTGCTTGGCATGTTAGGCTGCAGGTTTTAGAGCTATTTTAGTTTTAAACAGGCTTTTGGAGTCCTGTCTGGTTTTAGGTTTTTCTTTTTTCTCTGTTTCTATGGTTGTGATTCAATGTGGGTGCTACTCGACATTTCTCATTTGGGGATTAATAAATCCCGTCCATCTGTCTGTCTGGCAACAAAAACGAACACCAACAGTCGAACAGATCTGTTTCTCTGAGGGTTAATGTACAGTGGTTCTGATAACCCTGTTCTATAGGCTAAGAGTTAGTTATTACCATAACTCTGCTAGATAAGTGACAGATATCCCCTATTAGTGGGTAGGACAGGGGTGGGGGGTGCCCCCCAGCATCAACCTGTTAGACCAGTAGGCTGGCTCTTGTTTCAGCCCAGAGAGGTATTCGTACTTTTGCTGAACACACACTGGGTCCTTTCTTCAACCTTCTGATGTGAGAATGTGGAAATATTGGAGAACACACTCCTTCACACACTTGTGTGCAGACAGAAAGATGTTATAAGTCGGTGATGACCAACTGCTGCAGAAGCCTTCTCAGTGTGAGGAAGCCAAGTCTCCACCACAACATGTTGGTGATGAGTCGACTGCCTCGTGATTCATAAAGAAGGAGCGATGAAGACTTGGCAGGGCCATAAGTTTAATCCCACATCATTTCTGTAGAGCCAGCCCCTCCTTGGTGGAGTTCTCTGTGATTCCCTTTGAGTCTGGGCCCCTGTGCACCCTCAGCATGGAGGTTTGTGAGGACAGAGAAGCTGAACCAAGCACTACCTGGATGTGTTCCTGACCAGCAGCAAGATGATAGATCTTGTTGCCTTCCTGCTCTAAAACTGGTGGTTAATGTTTCCTTCCACCAGTGCCAAGATGTTTTCTCCAAAAGTACCAAATCCCTCACCAGGCTCCACAGCAGAGCCACTACCAAAGGCCTGAGCCTCGGCTGAGCTCTGTGCCACAGCATAAGGGGGCTACAGGACGATATGCAGAAGAGAAAAACCGCCTCCAAAGGCAGGAGGAGACGCTAAAACTAAAACCCATCAAATAAAATGGTTCAAGGCTGACGAAGCTGGGAAATAAAGTGTCGGGCAAAGATTCAATGAAAAAGGAGGAATGTGAGCGGGAATGGGATGATTTCATTCTGTTGATGTCTCCAGAAGATGTGAGGATGAAGCAGAAATCACATCCAGCTGCTGTGTGGAGCTGATGGAACCGTCAACAAAGTTAGATGCTCCAGAGTGTCACAAACACTAAGAAACGGACTCAGATCCAGACTGTTCAAGACTTACATACTTTTTTTGTGTGAACTTCTTCACCACTCTCTTTATTCTGCTCTCCCCACCTATTCCACCTTCCTCCGGATCCACTGATTTCCCTCTTCCCTATTCACACTCTCTCGCTTTACATTTTTAACACAATTGTCTTTTTTTGCTCGTTTTAAATATTTTTAACCATTTTCTAAATTCTTTTTTATATTTTTACATTTTTTGTTTTTGTGAAGCGCCTCGTGATTTTCATCTTGAGAGGCGCTATAGAAATGATATTCTTCTTCTACAAAGAGTTTCATCTTCAGCATGAGTCGACAGTCAGGTCATTATGTCCCCAGCGGGGAGTGGTGCAGACCCAGCCTACCCTGGACCCTCCTGTAACCTGTCATTAGACCTGTGTAATCAGGCAGGTGAAGAAGAGTGCCCTGTTGTTTGGCTGGGTGGAGGCTTCACCTGGTCAGCTACAGATCCTCCAGGCAGGAATTCCCCCAAGTAAAAAGTACTACGAGTATACTAACTTATGCCAAAACTGAAGTTTGTTGTTACACAATATACTGTATATGTGAACTCCACATTTATTGAAAAGTGTAAAGAAAAGTCACGACTAAGTACATATAAATACCAAGACTCGCACATAAAATATCAAAGTTCATGCTTGCACTTAATTATGTTTTTCTATTACAAAGTACTTGTATTCAGCTTAATATCGCGCAGCACTGCACATCGGGGATCTTGCGGTCCTCATCCACGATAGAGAAATAGCGTCCAGTTCCAAGTTTGACCTGGAGAGACTTGGTGGCTCAGAGAAGAGGAGAAAACACAACTGGATGACACAACACTTGCTGGTGTACATGGAGATGGACTTTGGTTTAAGACTAAACACTGAATCCATAAATATATGTTCCCCTTCTGTTATTAGCAAATGACTTTTATGTTCAATGTACTGTAATGTTGGGGATGACAATTACTGTCCCTTTTAATAAGAACGGCTACAAGATAAAGTAACGGGGGTCTGAAGACTTTCTGTATCCATTGTAAAAATACAGTTGTGTTTATAACGATTTATATGAAAACTGTCCTCCACATAGCTCTAACCACAACATACTCCCTCAGTACTGAATACACTAGTTTATATACATGAAAGTATAATTGAAAGTTAATTTGTTTTAACAAACGCTCCAATTTAGTCCAGACAACTATTTAACCAGTACGCTTTCTAGTTTAGTCCGAGTACATGTAAAGTAGTATACCTGCTATAATTGTACTCATTCAAATGACACTGAAGTCTCCTTCCCAGCTTCCTGGACCCCCTCAGCTTGTTGCTGAGCTCTGACGAAACATGAGCTCTGTTCAGAGAAACTCGGAGACGTTAGTGTTTGAAATGTTTACTGCTGATTGGTGATGATGTCACATCGGGACTCGGTAAGTAAACATGTTGTTGTGACGAGTCGAGACACCGAGGGCTCATGCATAATAAAACAGCTCACAGACGTTGACACGTCAGGAAAACATGGCAACACAGACAAAACGACAGAAGATAGGGGCTTCTTCTGGGACACGTTTCAGTGAAACGGCTGAAGCTCTGATCTAAGGGTGATGGTTTCTACTTGGAAACTGGTCAAAATGTCCATTAGTTCTATGACTGGAGACACAGAGTCCACGCAGGAGAAGTGATCCACTAACCCACAGAAGAACTGAGACTGGAGGTCCTAGTGGAGGACCTTCCTAGAGCAGCAGGTCTGAGGTCTTCAGAGGTCGTTAGGCAAGAATCACTGAAGGTTTCTATTCAAGTCTTTATATTTGAACAAACAGAAGCTGCTGAGATGATAAATACTGACCACAGTGAAGAGGAACATGCATGACCTTTGACCTATCATGATTTGCCTCCCTATGAGTTCATACAGTACGACACCACGCTGTGACTCAACAGTAACACTGAAGGAAGCTGCTGCAGAGACGTGACAGGAAGTAACAGTCCACAGAACCTCAGAGGGTTCCACCAGAACCGCTCTAGTGGGCTCTTCGTGACGGAGACACCTGATGTAAGGCACCTTCCTGTGCTGCTGCTTAAACCGTAAATACAATCAGCTGATTCCCGCAGCAGTCTGGAGTCGTTTACAAAACAAGAGAAAATAGAAAAGGTGCTGATAAAAAAACAACCTGATCCTCGTAGAAAGTAACAGTCGTTTGGGTCCAACGGAACCAGAAGCTTTTGCATAAGAGATAAAAACAACAGTCAGTCAGATAAATAAAAGCATCTGCAAAAGGGTTTCGGGGCTCCACTGGAGTGGACTGAAGGCTCAGAAGCTGCTGAAGGTCTCCAGGTCCTTTGGAGGCACAGGTGGGTCTTTCTTCCAGTCGCTCTCTGGGTAAATGTCGAAGTTAGAGGTGTCGCCCTCGTGAGAGAGTTTGGGAACGATTGGAGGCTGGAACATAAACAGAACGGGACTTAAACCAGATCCTCAACAGGTCAAGTTCAGGTGGAGGTCAGTCAGGTCTGGTTCCAAAAATAAGAGGAAGCAAAGATTGAGACAACGTGGACCACTGTCCTCTGAGGAACGGGAGATGAGACTCACCTTCAGTTTCCTCAGAGGGACGGCTTCCCAGTCTACAGTCTTGAACCAGCGGTGCTTCCTCACATCGTCCGCTCCATTCTGAAACATATCCGACACATCGGAGTCAGAATAACAGAAAAGAGCAGAACCTCATCAAGCAAGTCCACCAGGGAAATGACCTGTCCCCAACAGGAAGTCAGAACACTGGTTAGCTGGTCCCCTTCAGACCCTTTAGCTGATGGAACATGGTGGTGAGTCATCAGTCCCTCACAACTGTTAATGAAGTCCAAGAGACCAACCTATACTGGTCTGCTCTGAACTTTGACCTTTAGTCATCATAGAAACTACTGGTCCATCTGACTCCAAGCTGGTGAATTTTAGAGCAGGGTCTTGGACCGTCCTACTTCTCAGATCTCAGACATCTAAAGTCCCTCTGAATGCCTGAACCATGGAGGACCACTGGACAAACAGGAAGTCTAACTCGCTTACCTTCATGTTGCCAAGTCGTCTGGCTCGATCGATGACTAGGAGTTTCTTGATGAGGTCCCTGAGGGAAGGAGGAAACAGCTGAGTAAGTCCTGATGCGGTGACAGGGACATTCTCCCTAACTGAAGTGTCTCTTCATCAGAATCAAACAAGGTCCAGTAACTGCATGCGGGCCCTTCTGTTGGGTAATTTTTATATTACTCCCATATTACCTCAAAGAAAGTTCAGAGCACACACAGAGGGATTAGATTGATATTTTGGTAAATTGTAATCCTGCCAACAACAAACAACAACAAATAATTTGCAAAGGGTGAGAGAAATCAAATACACACCAGAGACGGAGGTCAGTTTGCTCTCACACTCAGGCAAAGCCTTGGAGCTCCTTTTATTTAGGAAGGCGGACCCAGAAGTTACAGATAAACCCACACACACAATTCTTCAGAACCAGCTGACCGGGGTAACCTAATCAACAGATTGTTGGACCTTCATCTAGTCTCAGGAAGTTACAGATAACAGGAGGGTGATCAAAGAGGTCATTCTTCACCACTCTTAAATGGAAAATAAAATTGATGACCCCCGTTTAAACAAACACCTACACGGTTACATCAATAACCCTGTGACGTCAAAATTAACAACGGTAGTTTCTGCACCTTTACTGTTCCCCTGCTTCAGCCCTCTCCGCCCTCCCCCTGCGCAGCGGTCGCAAACTCACTGGTGCTCCTGCAGCCTCTCAAGAGTTCCTGCTGCTCTAAACATTAAAATAATTATTTCATTTTCTGTTCCTCACTTCTGATGACCTTCAATGGTGTCTGTTTGTTGCAACAGCAGGTACAAAAACTAACTTGTTTTTATTTGACAATTTTTCTGTCCTGTCTGTTTATTATCTTCCTGCATCTCCTCTCAATCCTAAAGAAAAACTGCTACATGGGTTCATATATTTTCACCTTATGAGTTACCTTTGAACTGCAGTTCTAAAAGATCCACCAACTGCAAAACAGCGGAGTGCGCGCCGGCCGCACAGGTGAGGTGCATCACCGGAGGACAAAACAGGTGATGCGCCCCACTCCACAGCAGCGAAACGCATCGGGCACAAATAAAAGACGGAAAACATAAAAGGAAATGAGCCGACATAAACGATCGCATGTTAAATTAGTTTTTGAGGTGGCGACACCTAATTTGATAATGTTACTGTGGCCGTGCTCAGGACGCAGATGTCTGGAGCACGTTGTCACGACTGCCAGCCTGAAGAGGGGAAAAGCAGCCAGGATCGTCCAGCTCTGGTGATTGACTAGACACCGCCCCTCCTCCTCCTCCTCTCTTCCAGGCTGCTGAGGAGCACAGCTGAGCTGAATCCTCCTGATGAGCCACACTCAGGATAAAAAGGCTGTGCCTTCAGTAGTCTGGGAGGCAGCAGTGCAGGGGTTCTGCTGGCCTCCAGGCCTCATTTTGTTTTCAACTCCTTCGAGTAGAAGAGTTTTAACTTTTATAGTTTTAACTCTGAGTGATCCAGAGGGATCGTTTTAAAGGTTAACTCTGTGATACAATTTTATTGACTTCGTTTTTAAAACACCTTCTGTTCCGGTAAAACTTTTAACATAAGTTTTAACCAGGTGTTTTACGTCAATGAATTGTTTTAGAACTTTTATCAACTTTGTGGATTTAGAAACACCTTCGGTTTTGGTGAAACTTTTAATAAGTTTTAACCAGGTGTTTTTAATGTTGGTAACTGCTCTTTTAATGTTAACCTTTTTGAGAGTATTTTTGTTTAGCATTATCTTAATAATGCTCGCCATCTGTTTGCTTGTGTTTTAATACCTTTTGTACGAATAAACCCATTTTAAACTCCTCGCCAGTTCTTATGTTACCCCCATCCTTCACATTTTTACTATCTCATGTCGGGGACGTAACACGCGTCAACGATCAGAGCTTTGCATGCGCAAACTGGTTAAAGTTAGGATGGGGGTGAGGGGAAGGTTAAATTGCAAGAGGGTAAAGGTCACAATTCGGTCAAATGTCAGTTTTACGGTGGGCATCAGATACCGACGCTCTGGCACAGCGCGTTGCCTCCCGACGCGCAGGGGCTCGTCGCCTGCTGTCTTTTCCGAGGACTGCATCTTGTCGGTCGTTATCACGTGACAGCGACTAGTCTATGAAAGGCCTAAAAAGTCACTACAGAGCAGTGAAGTCGACTAGTCGATACAATCCCTACCTCATTCTAAGCAAGCATGTGGCGACAGTGGAGAGGAAACTCCCCTTTATAGCAGCATAACTACAGAGATACCTGGATAACCTAGCCTTTTAGATGGATGCATGTTGGAGGCAGGGCAAGGGAGAGCTGTAGTTACAGACTGTATTCCCCATTGTACACTCTACCTCCTTCTACCACTCGTCCAAACCTGGGCTAACATTAGAATTTAACCATAGGCCCCATCAAAAAATGTTTTAAGCCTAGTCTAAAATAAGAAAATGTGTCTACCTCAAGGACTAAAGCTGGGAGCTGGTTCCACAATAAAGGAGCCTGATAGCTAAAGGATCTGCCTCCCATCCTATTTTTAGATATTCTAGGAACTACTAGTAAACCTGCAATCCGTCATGTCTGTCATGAAGTCTTCAGTCATGAAGAGAGAGGCAACAGGATGGGATGGGAGAAACCACTGAACTGGAAGTTTGGGATTTTTGTTTTCAAAAGCAACTTTCAGTAAATGTGAACTCGTTTCGGTTTGCCCATTTTTAGGTCGTTTATTGCCATTTGAGGGTTTTTTTCTTTGACAAATTGGAGGAAAACCAAAACAGAGTTAAACTGGTGCAGAAAACTGGTCTGAACCAGCTAAACTGGTCTTCACTTTACAGAAATGTTTTCAATCAGGGGTATTTAAACTTTTCAAGGAAAGAGACAAAATGGTAAAGCCAAAAACATGATTTTGTTCATTAAAAAAAGCAAAACCTAATGGTGTACTTGTAAACTTAGTGAGAATAATCATCATCAGTCATCTGTATTGGTCGCTCAAAGACACAGAGCTGTTCTCTGGAGGAAACATCCTGTAAAACGATGGAGAGGACATCTGTCAGGAATAGAACTTGGAGGAAACACTTCAGGCCACAACTGTAGACAAACTGTGGGCCCATTGCTGGACTATTGGAGACAAATTGTGTAAAGTGTTTACCAGAGAGTTTCCAGAATGTTTGTAATGGATTCGGTTCAATCTTGCACGTCTCACTTCTTTGTTACAAGATGCAAAACTATTTTCTCCAGTCAGGGTGTTTGCGGGTGTGTGGAACCCATGTGGGTTTAGTTTCTGAGTCAGTAGGTGCATTAACAAGAAAGGACTTTAGGAGGAACTGAAAACCAGTGAAACACAGCTGAGACTAACTGGAGACAAAGGCACAGGTGAAATATCACTGGAGACATAATAAAGACACTCTGCCAGGATGTGGTGCTAAAGTTTCCACCCATCTAGACACTGGTCTCCAGTCATCCCATGGAGGTTCAGAGTCTTCTGTCCTCGCGGGAACCAAACCAGGTCTGTCACCATATAAAGAGCACTGAGAGTAAAGCTCCAGTTCAGCTCGTTACCATGTCAACACGTCAGTAACAAAGCTGCTAATGGTAGCAGGGCTTAATGCTCTGACCTACAAGGCTTTTCCTGCTGGAGTCGGTCTGTCTGTCAGCCTGTGTGATGATGCTCTGCTGTGAGAGAGGCAGCAAGCTGCCAGCTGCCTCTGGAAGGCCCTATAATGCTTGATGGATGTGTGTGTGTGTGTGTGTGTGGGTTTGAGATGAAGAAGTGTGGAAATGTGATAAAAGTGAAATGTGAAAAATCCTTTGCTGGTTGGAAGATAGATGTCAGAAAGGCTGAGAGTAGTCACACACACACACACACACACACACACACACACACACACACACACACACACACACCCCTAGCATTTGTTGTGAGGACCGTCATTGACTTCCATTCATTTTGGTGACTGGATTGTGCCTATCTCTAACCTGTCTATTCCTAATCCTAGCCCAACTAAAACTTAATCCACACCATCCCTCTGAAACTAACGAGTAGAGCCTTGTAGCAAAATGAGGAACAGCAGCATTTCCTCACTTTGGTACAAATGTCCTCAGTTTGCAGGTAAAAAGCTTTTCATTGGTCCTCATTTTGATATATAGGTGAGTACACACACACAGAGAGACAGAGAGAGAGAGACAGAGAGACAGAGAGACAGAGAGAGAGAGAGAGAGAGAGAGAGAGAGAGAGAGAGAGAGAGAGAGAGAGAGAGAGAGAGAGAGAGAGAGAGAGAGAGAGAGAGAGAGAGAGAGAGAGAGAGAGAGAGAGAGCTCCTGTAATCTGAGATATTGCTGCACCCTGGTTTAATGGCTGGGTTGTGTGTGTGTGTGTAGCAGGAAAACATGTGTCATTAGTCCAGAGCTCCTCGTTAGCTGCAGGAAACTGTTAAAGAGGTGTTGTGGTAGACCTGGACCTTCATAACCAATGACTTATGTGGATTTCTGACTAAAGGACAGCGAACGATCAAACCAAGAAAACCACATGTTGCAAATTCAAGATTCAAGATAATTTGTTGTCACTGTACAACAAAATCGACTTTGTGCTCACTGAAGACAGCTCGCGTAGTAAAATGTAAGTAAAATAAAATAACACGGTTAAAATGGATGTCATGCTCTCTCTCTCACATGCACACAAACAAGCATGCACGCACGCACACACACACACACACGCACACGCACACACACACATAGCCAGTATAAGGTGCACTGCAAAATAATGTAAAAGTATAAATGTAAACATGGTAATAAGACAAATCCAAACTAGAAACTGAGATATAAAGTAAGCATAATATAAGTGTAAACAGTCACATGTTGAGGCTGGATGAACCAGCTAAATGTAAAGGTGCTGCAGTGATCCAATCACTGTTAAGCCTGGTTTATGCTTCTCCGTCAGCTCCGCAAGGGACAGACACGCACGGATTGACGGAAGCGTTTTGCTCTCATACTTCTCCGTCTCCTGGAGAGTGTTGCAAAGCAATTGCCCGGCAGGACAACAGAGGGCTTAGCGCTGTTCTGTGGTATCCTGTCATGTATCAGTCCAAGATAGTGTGTTTATATTGTGTTTTTTGTGTATATAAGAGACTTTTAACACGGACATATTTGTCTCTCATTCTCCCACCGCTTCATGCGCTCCCCACCTCTAAACCCACGTTTCCTGTAATTTCCATCCACAAATAAAACGCTTGCTGTGTATCTTTTCACTCCTCCAGTCACGGGAGGATGAAATGTTCATATTTTTAGTTTTTTCGCGAGGTATTCTTCAAGCTTCTCCGTGTCTGCCGCTAGTTAAACTCAGCTCTCTTTGCAATGGCGGCGCTGTAAACAACAGCGGCATCCTGACCAATCACAAGCTTGCGTAATCCGTTTCGTTCGACGAATGTTTAAAAAAGTGGGCTCGACTCCGTACGTACTTGCATGCCTGCCGAATCCCTACGCAAGGACGGATAATGGCGTTGCGTGTGCTCCGCACTGACGCAGACGGAGAAGCATAAATCAGGCTTTAGTGTGACCTCAGATTAATCACGCACTCTTCTCTTGACATGCCTCCATTTGATGTAAATAGATGCTAATGTGTCCTAAAATCATACTGATGAAACACTTTACAGAAGCTGAAGACACATTGTGTCCTCTGGATCAGCAGTTCTGACCATCAACACATAAAAAGAATTTACATACCCCACCCATTGCTCTGTGGGGGGCAGGTTTGAAGCCAAATGGGAGGTTCCCACCACCGCCATTTTTGATGTGTTCAAAAATGGAAAAAGAGATGGAGCTGAGAGTGGGGCTGTCACGGTTGGAACAGGGTTGTTAGAAGCAATTGAACTGATGTAGCTACTAGCTAACCAAAGAAGAGGCTATGCTCTGCCTTGGTCGGAGATCACCGGGAGATTAGCTACATGCTAACAAATTCAATTCAAATATACTTTATTACTCCCAGAGGGAAATTAGAGTTTCAGTACACACAATTCTGAGATCAGACATACATACATAGACACATGACAAGAATTGGTGACTGTGGTCATTCGCAACCCGAGTCGCACTACCGTAATAGATCAAGAGGGTTTATATGAGGATAGAGTCACGGGGAGGGAAAAAAAAGGCACTTCAGAGTTACCCTCCACAGAGAGGACAGCTTTGCTATGCAAAAAAACACCTCAGACAGATACGCTCACAGACGTCAGACATTACACAACATAAGTGTCCACTAGGTGGGGCGGTAGGGTTGGGACTCTCCTCACATCAGTGCTTGCAGCCACATGGGGCAGCGCTCATCACCTCCGTTTGGACAGGGGAGGGCAATAATGGGTTAGAGGGTACATTGTCTCCTAGATACGGTTCCACAGCCTTCACCGGTCACAGTCCCGCCCAGGCTGGGATAGGGAGAAAGAGTTTCCATAGCGATGGCAGCATTCCACATTTCTTCTGATGGGGGAGCTATCACTTCAGCCTCACAGGCTCCAAGGGCACCAGAGTCAGATAAAAATTGTTTTGGGGACCGACAGAGATAATTTCCTCTCTGCCTTAGTGTTCTGTTGGTCTTCAACCCCTCTAGATCCAATAATAGTGTAATTAATCTATCCCAATTCGTGCCGATCCATCCACTCACTCCTTGACGGTATCCACCTTTTGTGCCAGAGCCTGAATCTCAGCCAAAGTTCCAAGCTTACGACTCATCTTGACAATTGTATGAGTTGGTGTGTTCACAGTAGGGCCCGACCGATGTGCTTTTTTAGGACCAATACCCATATAAAACTTTTAACAAAGGCTGCTAGCCCATATAATGGCCGATATATCTCCCTCACAAAAAAAGAAATAAAAATGTTCTTAAGATTAAACCCTTCATTCTCTGCCTTTTTGATGCACACTTATTTCTCTATTACACACCAAAGAACTGTCTCAATAACTGACTAAGGTTTCCAAGTAATACAAATAAGATTTATTTTGCAGATCTCAAACAACAGAACACACAATCTCAGTCAAATCTAACATTCACGTTTTTTGTTTTCTGAGTCTGTGGAAGTTAACTTAACTTGGTGAACTTATTCACCCTGGACAGGAAATAATAGCACAAACATAAATCACCAGATAGATCTTTAGTGAAGTAGGCCCACACCTTACTATGACCCTTTTTCCATCTGTAATAAAATAATCAGCATAAAAGTACAGTTATATATCTGATGATACTAAGACAGAGTAAAATACATTAAATGTGGCATTTTTAATACGTAAAGTTTAAAAATGATCATGTACGTAAATGATATCAGACATTGTGGCTCAAAACAAATGGCTCTGTTTTTGTTTGGTTCCCCAGCTGTTAAGGTTTTCTCTTTTAGTATTCAAGTCTTTTTTTTTCCTTCCACTGAATTTTCTACTCCGTTTGTTGTCAGGTTTTTATCTAGTTATTCTTCCCCTTTTAGGTTTCTTCTTCTTTTAAATTATTTTCATTTATAGTTCCTCCCATGTTCCCCTGCTGTACTCTGCTCCCACTCACTGCTCCTCCTCATAACTAGTCCTCTGTCATCTCTCACTCCTCAGTGCATACGGTTCCGTTTCAGTCATACTCTGCTGGTTTCAGCGTCCTAGCTACCGGTTTCCATTTCTGTCACCTGATTTTTGGCATTAAAATACTTTTGAGTTTTACACATTTGTGTTTTGGATCCTTTCCAAAGCCGACAGTATTAGGAAAATAAAAACTAAGATACGTTAAATGACTAGTATGTGGCAATATATAAGCCTTCTGTAAAATATAAGGCTGAAAAAATACAATAGATTTATTCTATTATAGAGATGAATGTTTATTTTCTCAACGTATTACTGTCCCTCGTCCTCTCCCTAGATGGGAGAGACTCCCTGCTATCACAGCGCTTCATTGTTTAGCCTGGTAAACTGCACAACCAGAAGGCTTTGGTCACTGGACCTCAGGTACCTGCTGGGGTGTAGTGACTGAGAAGATCAACAATGTATGGTGGTGCTTGTCCATGTAAGGCACTAAAGACCGTCTCATTTAGCAAACATTGCATTGAATCCTTACTAAAACCGTACTTAAGCTCAGCAAAAAAAATGTACTCACGCCAAGCAGGTTTGTGATCTACCAAACATGGAGTATGCACAGCTGCACACAATCTCCGCTTCATAAATCAGAAACTATATAGAAAGGTTCTCAGCTGCTTTTTAGTCACATCCCGCCCTCACCACGCCCACTTACTGCCATAAGCAGTCAATGCAAAGTGCCTTGTGGATCTCATGCATGTACATAAGCTGGCTTGTTGCAGCGCTCCGCCAATGACGATGGGGACCATAGATCAAGGAAGATCAAGGAAGCACAGTTACACAGAAGCAGAAATTCAGGTACTTGTGCGTGAGGTGGAGAAATGAAAGGAAGTGCTTTTGCAAAACAAATAAGAGAAAATCCACGGAGTGCCACAGCGTTGCTGAAGCCGTCAATGTTGTGAATTCTTCAGAGAGATCTGTGGCAGATATAAAAAAAATGATCCGATCAGGATTCGATCCCCAGACTTCCGGGTGAGAGTCATGCGTGCTAACCAGTCAGCCAAATGGAGATCACCCTTGTCCACCTAGCCAGGGTGCATCATTAATAAGGTCACAGTGACAGGACACACACTGTCACAGACGCATGACATTCTGTCTCAATCTGCCCCCTGCTGATATTCTGCATTCCGTATTCTGCACTTCAGGCTGTGTGTGTGTGTGTGTGTGTGTGTGTGTGTGTGTGTGTGTGTGTGTGTGTGTGTGTGTGTGTGTGTGTGTGTGTGTGTGTGTGCGTGCGTGCGTGCGGTCTTGTTCTGTGTGAAAACGAAGCAGTACAAGTGATAATGCTGCAGGATTTCATAATATCATCCTTCTCAGCAGCAGCACTGCAGGTGCTCCTCATGTCCAACATGTGTGTACGCCAGGTCCTTAGTCAACTTAAAGTTGTGCACATTGTTCCTCTAAGTTTTCTTTCATAAATCCCAAAGTTTGAGTGGAAAGTTGTTTACGCAGTTTTCTGACCCCATTTTGTGCGTAAGCAAGCTTGATAAATGAGGCCCCAGAACCAGGATCTGTAAATGAACCCTGATGCTGACTGGCAGCCAGTGAAGCTGGAGGAGAAGCGGGGTGATGTGGGTGTGTTTGGAGGACTTGGTCAGAAGCCAAGCACAGGTATTCTGAACCACCTGTAGACGGTTCAGGGAGGTTCTGCTCAGACACGTGAAAAGAGAGTTACAGTAGTCTAAGCGTGAGGAGATGAAGGTGTGGATGACTGTCTCAAGTTCAGAGCGGGACAGAATGGGACTCAGCTTTGCAATGTTCCTGAGATGGAAGAAGGAAGACTGAACAAGAGAACTGACATGAGAATCCAGGGTGAGAGCTGGGTCAAAGGTCACGCCAAGATTCCTGACAGAAGGTTTGGTGTGAGAAGCAAGCTGACCAAGAGTGTCTCTGACTTTGGGAACCAGCTTGTCTGGGGCACAGATGAGGATCTCAGTCTTATCTTCATTCAGCTGTAGAAAGCTCCCAGCCATCCAGGTTTTGATAGAGTCTAAGCAGGTGTGTAACAGCTGCAGCTTAGACATCTCATGGGGCTTAAAGGAGATGTACAGTTGGATGTCATCTGCAAAAAGGTGGTAGGAGATTCCTTTGAAGGAGCTCAGGATGTGCTGAAGAGGAAGCAGATAAAGGAGGAAGAGTAAAGGCCCCAGCACAGAACCTTGTGGGACACTATGCGTGAGGAAAGTGGTAGAGGAACTAAACTTGGTGATGACCACAGAGAAGGAAGGCTCAGACAGATATGAGGGGAACCACTCCAGAGAAAATTCTGATAGGCCTACCCATTTTCTCTGCCTCTCCAGTAGCAGGTGATGGTCAACAGTGTCGAAGGCTGCAGTCGGGTCCAGCAGTAAACTAGATCTATTAAACCTAACATGGATTTTTTAACTAGGCTGTAAATGTGTTTATTTCTGCTGTGAAAATGGCATTTTTAACATGGGAGTCAATGAGGTCACTTCAGCTGCCAGCCCCTAGTGGTTGATGGTGGAACTACAATTTTTGCCACTTCCTTGTAAGCTTCATAACATTCAGACCTCCTTGGCTCTGACTTGTGAGAACGTCTCAGAAATACCAGCTCAGTGGTTCCAACTGAGAGACTTGTCACCAGAGTGTCTCCAGCTGGTCTCAACCAGACCCAGTCACATCCTTGTTTATCGCAGCTCCACCCTTAAGCTGCTCGCTCTAACTGCTAATCTAAAGGTTTACAAATGCTTGTCAGAAACTGATTCACTTAAACTTCCTGAAAAGCTTTGTTCCTGATCCAGATGTTAGACTGATCCATGGAATAAATCAGGTGAGAAGGATGATCTACTCTGAACAGGGTTTAATTTGTAGAGAAACACAAACATCCTCCCTAGTGAACTTTGACTTTAAACTCCAGAAACACACAGTTCTGTTTTCATTTCCACTCATACGAGGGTTAATGCATCAGATGATGTGACTGAGGAGGATCAGAGAAGGATCGGTGGCTGGAGATGTTCATATTACCCAATTAATCAGAGGAGTAACAAAGATATCTGGGATGTGAAATCAATGCAATCTATCACCACACAGTTATCTGGGCTCAAAACAACCACTGACATTCATCATACGCTGGAGAGATGGAGCTTTCTGTTTTACTGACGGACCGATCTGCTCCCAGATGATTACAGACCTGCTTTATTTACACCGATACCGAACAAAAGCCCGCTCCTAACTGATCAATGACTTACTTCACGTAGAAATCCAGATGGCGTGGGAATTCCAGCTTTCCAGAGAGAATCTTCTGGTATATTCCAAATGGGTTGTCGTCATAGAAAGGTGGATACCTGAGGACAGAAAGGAGATTCATCTGGAGCTGGAACAGAGAGTCCAGTCAGGAACAGAAACCAACCTTTTCCAAATGTTTTGAGATAAAGGGCAATTTAGAGAAGTTGCCTAGAATTTAAGCGACTAAAGAGATCCTGGTCTGACCAGAACCTGGTCTCCATGGTAATGATCTGATGGGAGCAGAAGAGTGTGCTCTATTGGAACCAATAAAGTCGGTGTTTTTATTGGAGGTGATAACAAGAAATAAAAATCAGCTGCAGACAGCAGCTTTTGTTCACAGCTCTCTGACCATCTTCTCAGTGTGTGTGTGTGTGTGTGTGTGTGTGTGTGTGTGTGTGTGTGTGTGTGTGTGTGTGTGTGTGTGTGTGTGTGTGTGCGTGTGTGTGTGCTCCTGCTGAATGCTTCTCTCCCCTTCCTCCCTCTGCTCTGGACAAGTCATTATCCACAAATTACATAATGGCACCAGGCTCTAAACACATCACACACACACACACTAGACAGGTGCATAATGGCAACAGCTTGCCACACACTGCCAGAGGGTGGGGGATGTATCCTGTCGCGGAGAGCATGTGTGTGTGTGTGTGTTTTCTCTTCCCTGATGCTGTGATGTCTGTAGAAAGTGTGTGAGAGTGGAGGAATGTGTGAAAGCTGACGAGATGGAAAGCTGCTCTGACATTATTTGATGCTTTAACAGCCGTCAGAAGCAAAAACAGCAAGCAGGTCAGAGGATTTGACCCTGTTATCATGTGTGATGTCATACAGGAAGCTTCGGACCATAAGTCTGTTTGTGATGTGACTAAATGTCAGCTGCTGTCTAAAATACAGGTTTATGGGAGGAGAGGACCAACTCCAACTGATGATCAGACAAACAAATTCACCACTTTGTCCAGTTTAAAATAAACGAGGAGTTCTTCACGGTTCTGCGTTTGGTTCTAAACAACTCTAATAAATAGGATGTGAGAACATCCACGGCACAGCATCCACACATCTTTCAGTGTTTTCCTTCAGGGTTCCCCACAGAGAATCCTCTGGCTCCATCTATCCCCTCCCCCTACTTTCTCTACTGACCCGACCAATCAGCTTCATCTCCTCTTTGGCCTTCCTCTCAGCCGACCTGGTAGCTCCAACCTCAGCATCCTTCTGCAGAGGTTTTCAATATCCTTCTACGTTTCCATATAATCTCAGTCTGACCTCATCTCCAAAACGGCTAACCGTATAGTTACTCACTCATTCACACCTACACCTAGTGGATAACACCAGAACATCCCAGCATCATCACCACAACATCTGATTTAGGCAGACTAGACAGATAGGAGACGAGACGCTTTCAGTCAGTAGAGACTGGTGACTTGTGGACGTGTCTACCCTCAAGTAAATTATATCACACCTAATCAAACACAGTCTTATCCCTGGAAGGAAGTCTTGATCCAAGTTTCTCTAGAGTCTCTGCTTCTAGCTGAGGACAGGGAGCAACCAACATGAGTTCTCTAAAGTTAAAGTTAGAGAACACACAAACCCTCGGTTCATAGTCGGTGTAGAGGAAGGTAAAGATGTAGTAAACTCTAACTAAACTGAACAGAAACGATTCCCGGATCCAGATGTTTCTGTTTGAAGATCTGATGAGATCAGATGAGTGATGCTGATTTAATATTAATCGGAGTGAAATGGACGGATCAAAAAGATGAAAACATCAAAAATCTACCTTATAAATAAACAATCAAGGGTCTTTATATAAACTCCTGAAAAGCATCAGTCCACTACGCAGTGCTGTTGGTTCACTATGACCCATCTAGGCTAGATATTCTCCAGAACCAGAGCGGATCCAGATGTTCTCCACTGGTCTCTGACCAATGGGAAGCCTGAAAGACTGGCAGAAGTGGTTCTGGTGGAGCGGAGCGCCCCCTGGTGTTAGAGGGGTCCTCAGATTGTGTAGGACTTACCCAGCCAGCATCTCAAAGACCAGGATTCCCAGAGCCCACCAGTCCACCGCTCGGCCGTGACCTTTGCTCTGAATGACCTCAGGAGCCAGGTACTCTGGAGTTCCACACAGGGTCCAGGTCCTGCGGACCACACAGAGAACACCATGTTATTAAGAGTCCATAGTTTACCAGTAACTCCAGTTCCAGGATGTCTCCATCATACAGCTGCATCCTGAAACATCTCCTACAGAAAACGATCCACATCCTTCACCGTGGCTGTTCTGTTGTCTCAGTATGACGCCAAAACCCAAACTGGTTCCATGAAGGTGGCTCTGGTAGTCGGCACAAGGCTCCACACATGAGCAGTGTGAGAGAAGAACCCATAAAGCTCCAGCCCTCATCATGTTTACATACAGAACAGTAAGTGTCTGAAGAAGAGCTTGATTCATGTTCTGGTTCTGCTAGAACCTGCTGCTCATGAGTGAGCAGAGCTGAAACCTCTCAGCTGCAGCTCAGGGTGACCTCATAAGAGCTGATAAAGGGCAGCGGGGAAACACGACAGCCCTGGGTAAAAGAATCCATCAGAACCGCCAGACCCAGTTCTGTCACCTCCTGTAGTTATAGAACTAGAGGTGTGTGAGGATGATGAGGAACACACCCACCCACCCACCCACACACACACACACACACCTGCAGATCACAGACTAATTAGGAGGAGGTCCAGAGTGAACAGTGACAGCAGCAGGTTAAAACATACAGCCTGGTTCTGGTTCTGTCTCCCTGCTGTCATAAACAGACGTGTGCAGCTCCTGGTGGCGTGTTGAAGAGCACTTGGCCCACAGCCAGCCCTTCATCAGCTGCCACTGTATCACCTGGATAATGACCTGTTGGCCAGTTGCCACGGGGACAGTAATTTGTATGGAAATACGGGGGGGGGGGACTGCTGCTGATGTAACAGGGAGTGAAGTGTGGGGTTGGTTGGGCTGGAACCAGACACGTGTGTTAGAGGTCTGCCAGCAGGGGGCACTGTGGTACTGCTACAGACCAGCATCCTGGATCAACCGTAAGTCTGACGTTTCCATTCATACAAGTGGGTCAGTGAGGTTTTATCCTGTCTGACCGGCTCCATTAATGTAAAATGGTGACTTTATATTGTATCTATCTGGAGCCATAGATCATTATTACACTAATGAACCAGACAGCAGTGGAGACAACATTTCATAGATGTGTTTTGGAGCTGCCTGTGGGAAAAAAAACCTGCAAAGAAACTAAACCTTTTCAGGTGCTGTGAGAAATTCTGTTCCCCTGAAATATTCTGTTGCACTTCAAGCTATCTTCACAACATTTGTGATGGACTTTCACAAGAATTAATGTAATGTAATGTAATAACGTCATGCTTGTGATGGTTTTTTATCCACATGTCCTCCTAAAAACAATAAAAAGGTACAGTAAAACATTCTTGTTCACTCTTTTGTAGCAAGCTTATTTATCATTTTTGAAAGTTATGTAAAAAGATGTCATGTTTCATTCGAGGTTGTTTAGTCCTCGTAATGGACAATAAGCTCCGTGACTGTGGAAAGATTTGCTCTTGACTGCCTAAAGAAAATAGAATATTTCAGGGGAACATTTATTCTCACGTGCATGAGAGCAGCTTTGTAAACATGCTTACTACCAGCTACTGATGGATGGATGGATGGATGGATGGATGGATGACAGACAGACAGACAGACAGACAGACAGACAGACAGACAGACAGACAGACAGACAGACAGACAGACAGACAGACAGACAGACAGACAGACAGACAGACAGACAGACAGACAGACAGAAAGAAAGAAAGAAAGAAAGAAAGAAAGAAAGAAAGAAAGAAAGAAAGAAAGAAAGAAAATCTTTTATAGAGTGATCACTGGCAGCGCCATGGCTAGCGGAGGGTTAGCAAAATAGGGACACTGTGGAGATTAATGGGCCATTCCCATCTGTACCGGGTCGGCCCGGGCCGGGTAGCCTCAGTCGGCCCCAGCCTGGCCCGGTTGATTCCACACATCCTTGCCTTAAGCCCATGTGGGCTGATTCTACCCACCAATCAGAGGCTTGCTCTAAAGGAAGGTGTGAATTTGCTGTCAGCAGTGGGTGTGTTGGCCCTGGTCGGCCTGAAGCAGACCCCCTCGAGAAGAGGGCTGAGAATGAGCCTTGGTTGGCCCGGAAAAATACCAGGCCACCCAGATATGTAAACAACCTACGCTACCCGGCCCGGGCTGACCCGGTACAGATGGGAATGGCCCATAAGTAAGCAATGCTGACTTAGCCACCAGCTAATCGGGGACATTAGACATTAGACGCACAAAAGAGAGGAGAATCGAGTTGAAGGACTTTGGAACGGACACGTTGGGACTGGATCGGGAGTTCTGGAACGAAGGAAAGACGAACGAGCAACTTGAGGTGATATAGGGAGTCGGGGGGATACCTCTTGGAGGCTGGTGTCCGGCTAATAGTGGGCCAGAATCTTAACATCTACATATACACTAGGAAGCATTTATACGTATATGCTTCCTAGTGTTTGGACATGATGACGAAATGGCAAATTTGACATGTATTTCGATTTTATTCTTTGTTATTACAAGTACAGCAATGGTGTAGCTAGTCTCTTCTTCTTTTTAGTTGAATTAGCAGACTCCATGCTTCCAGGGCACACTGCTGCCCTCTGCTGCTGCTACTACTACTACTACTACTACTACTACTAAACTTTATTTATATAGCGCCTTCACATGGTCCAAATAAACATAAAAAATAAAAACATATAAAACCGTTTAAAAACCCACAAAAACATGTAGATAAAATCTAGGTGGGGCAGCAAAAAAGTGCTAAGCCATCCGTTAACGAGACTCTTCTTGGTTAAAAGCTAAAGAATAAAAGTGTTTTCAGCTGGCTCTTAAACTTGGCGAGCGTGGTGGCCTGTTTACCACCTGTAGGTAGCTCATTCCAGAGCCTCGGCCCCAGCACCGAGAACGCACGACCCCCTCGAGATTGTAGTCTGTGTTTAGGAACAATCAACAGTCCTTGCTGTGCTGACCGAAGGTTCCTTGAGGGAACATAAGGATGGATCAGATCCGATAGGTGTCGTGGAGCCAACTCATGTAAACATTTAAAAACAAACACCAGAACTTTTAACGAAATTCTAAAAGTGACTGGAAGCCAGTGTAGGGATGCCAAGACGGGCGTGATGTGTTCGGATCTCCTGGTACCAGTCAGTAACCTGGCTCTTTCAGGTTACCGTCATAGTCCAAACACACAAATCGGAGCTCGTATGTCCCTAAACAGCTACTGTATTTCACGATAGTGAATGACCATGGAGCGTCGACCACAGTTTATGTATTTAAAAATGTAAAATTTCAAGCTGAGAGGAATTCTTAGAATTGATGTTGGTGAGAAATATTACTTAAAAAGGACACGTTTGTGAACTGGAGACACAGGATTTATAGTAACCAAGTAAAAGTTCTACAACCCGTGTCTTCTGAAGGAAGTTTGATCACAGCCATCAGTCAGAACTCACCATTCCTGTTCACTAGTGTGACAGAACGACACATGTTCTTAGTTTCTGGTCTCAGAGCAGCAGAACCTGGTTCTACCGCTGCGTAGTGAGGAGTGGCAGCCGCTTTGGTGTCCACTTCCAACTGACAGTCAGTCAGACATCCTGAGCTGAGAACAGAGCCCAGTTGTCAATCAGCAGCTGTAGCAACACCACCTGCTGCAGGATTCAGGGATCCTGTCATCATCAAACACCCTCAGTGCTCTGATCACTGACATCACACACACACACACATTGAACAGGCTGAACTTTCACCTCTACCTGATCCAAGCAGCTTCATGAAGTAACCCAAGTACCACATTCTTATGACTCCATTACCAAAGTCGGTGAGTAATCTAAAACTGGATCCGTCTGAGGATCTGACTGAAGCCCAGAGACGGCGTGTCTCTCTCACCTGTCAGAGAGCTTCTTGGCAAAGCCGAAGTCGGTCAGACGGATGTGTCCCTCGCTGTCCAGCAGGATGTTCTCAGGCTTCAGGTCTCTATAGACTATCTCTTTGGAGTGGAGGTACTCAATAGCACAAACGATCTCAGATGTGTAGAAAAGACCCGTGGAGTTGGTGAATCGGCCACGAGTGCGCAGGTAGCTGAAGAGCTCACCACCTGGTACATAGTCTATAAGCATGTAGAGGAACCGCTCATCGTGGTGGGTCCAGAACCTGCAGGGCAACAAGGTGGATTGTAGCTGAGATGTTCTACTGATGGGCAGAGAAATCCAGTTTCAAATCAAAACCCTAAAGTTCTCCTTTGAACTGACGCAGCTCTAGTAGACCAAACGCAGCAGGACCTGGGCTGGGAGGAGACGAGGAAGGAGAAGTGGGGTTTCTGGTTAAAGATCTCAAAACTGTGTTTTAAGTTGGGACTTCACATGACTGGATATAGACTCTGAACCACCGGAGAAGTGAGATAATCTAACTGAACCCTGTGGAAATTTTGGCCCATCAGACTGGTTCTGACAAACCCACCAGTTTATAAACCAGAGGACTCACAGCCTGATGAGGAACGGATGGTTGATCTCTGTCAGAACCTCCTTCTCGTTGTGGACGTGCTGCTCCTGCTTCAGTCGGATTACGTCAGAGATCTTCATCTGCTTCAGGGCAAAGAAGGCCTGGCTTTTCTGGTCCTTGACCAGGAAGACTCGACCAAAAGTCCCCGTGCCTGGGGAGTGGGGGAGGAGAGGATTAATCACCATGTTGTTATAATCAAACACGATGTCCAACCTCACAAACCAGAGTGAGACCTCTCAGAATGACACTCATGCTGGAGAACACAACCCCTCCAACCCTAACCGTGTTACACTGCTCCGTGTGTCCTATATAAGTCGAACTATCTGAGGTTTTGTCTCTGAATTATACAAAAACCTCCCTGAATCTTTGTACCAGGCTTTGTGTTTTCATCTCCATCACTTCAGACACTGAACGCTTTCTGACCACTCCACAAGAAAGCTGATACTCCAGGTCCACAGAGAAGATGTCCAGAGATGGTGTAAGCTGAAGCTGCTGCTTTTGTTTGCTACTCAGACTCTGGTACAGATCCAGAGGGAGACCTGAGTTTAACCCTGAGGGACGAGCAGGGTCCTGATTCTGGTCCTGATACAGACCAGCTCTCTCTAGAGACAAAACAAAGACTGACATTATACACCAGACCGACGGATTTTCTTCTCAAACCACATTTTCCTCACGGACCGGTTGACTGTTTGGTTTTAGGACAGAGTAGAAATACTCACGGTCTTATAAACAAACAGTTGGTGATTTAGGATTAAAGTTTCATTCCTTGTTTGATCTGGATGACCTACCTGATCCTCCATGTTAAATGTAGATGTTCATCACAAATTAATTAAAACATTATTGTGTGCTGATGCTAGAGTTACACAACATATCTGAACCAGCTGAAATCTGCTGCTGTAAAATAATCTGATCATTAATGTTCCAGCTCCTTTTTGAACATTTTAATCCCACAGGATGTGTGGAGGGCATCCGTTTGGGTGGCCTGAGGATCAGGTCTCTGCTTTTGCAGATGATGTGGTCCTGTTGGCTTCATCAGAACGTGATCTTCAGCTTTCGCTGGAGCGGTTCGCAGCCGAGTGTGAAGCAGCTGGGATGAGAGTCAGCTCCTCTAAATCTGAGACCATGGTCTTGATTCGGAAAAGGGTAGAATGCCTTCTCCGGGTCAGGGATGAGGTCCTGCCCCAAGTGGAAGTTTTAGTATCTCTGAGTCTTGCTCACAAGTGAGGGAAAATTGGAGCGTGAGCTCGATAGGCGGATTGGTGCTGCATCTGCAGTGATGTGGGCGTTGTACCGGTGTGTCATGGTGAAGAGAGAGCTGAGTCAGAAGGCGAAGCTCTCGATTTACCGGTCGATCTACATTCCTACCCTCACCTATGGTCATGAGCTTTGGGTAGTGACCGAAAGAACGAGATCGCGGATACAAGCGGCCGAAATGAGTTTTCTCCGAAGAGTGGCTGGGCTCTCCCTTAGCGATAGGGTGAGAAGCTCGGTCATCCGGGAGGGGCTCGGAGTAGACCCGCTGCTCCTCCACATCGAGAGGAGCCTGTTGATGTGGCTCGGGCATCTGGTCAGGATGCCTCCTGGACACCTCCCTGGTGAGGTTTTCCGGGCACGTCCAACTGGGAGGAGACCTAAAGGTAGACCCAGGACACGGTGGAGGGACTATGTCTCTCACCTGGCCAGGGAACGCCTTGGGATTCCCCCGGAGGAGCTGGCCCAAATGGCTGGGGAGAGGGACGTCTGGGCCTCTCGCTTTAGGCTACTGCCCCCGTGACCCGACTCCGGATAAGCGGATGAAAATGGATGGATGGATGGATTAAACCCTCAGGACTTAAGGCCAAGAGACCAGACAACAGCTCCTGTTTTTACTTTATTACTGAAACAGTCCATTTGTCTCTCAGCAGGATGGGCCTGATTATGAAGGACAGTCGGGCCAGGTCACAGCGAGCATGGACGACTCCAGCTCCATCCCGTCTCTGAGACTTCTGAGTCCTGCTCTGAAGGAAGCATTAAGTGGTCGATGACAGAATGTGATACAACATCTACAACATGCTGCCTCTCGTCAGCTACGATGAGCCTGTTGTTTCAGACATGGGGTTGTTGCCATGGCAACTAGGATACAAAGACGCACAGATGCAGTCAGGTGAATCTTTGTTTTCTGAATAGTTTTAGAAATAAAGTAACCTGTTTATTGTAAATAAACATCCCCACGCACCTGCAGGCAGGTGACAGAAGGTCTGATCGGCGTGCTGCCTCACAACCCAAATGGATCAAATAGTTTATCTGGTCCTTAACTAGTCATTATAAATGTTACATCAGAAAACCGCTGGAGGACTTGTCAAAGGTAACACAAATTATTTCATTCTGCTGGTGAAGACTAGTCAGAAGAACCAAGCTGATTTTCCATTCAAAGCTCTCAGAGCAACCATGTCTCCACCAGTCTCCAATTAGTCTCAACAAGTCTCCAAATGGTCCTTAACTAGTCTCTACATCTTCAACAGTCACCTATTCTCTAACAGTCTCCATCAATTTCACCAGTCTCCTACAGGTCTTGAAAACCTGACTAGTTCCAAATTTATGTCATCTTGTCTCAAAGATTCTCTAACAAGTCTTTAATTATTCTTCATCAGTCTCAAACTCTTCTCTACCATTGTAACTGGTATCTAACTGGTCTCCAGCAGTCCTAGCCCAGTGGCTTTAGAAGTCCACCTGAACAACAGAACAAGTCTCCATTTGAGACAGAGCAGAACATAAAGTAGAACACAAGGGTCAGAAATGTCAGTAAATCTGAGAACAATTTGATCTTCATGAAAAGTGGATGACTATCTGAGTGTGTTTCTGAATGTACTGTCAGAACCACCACTGAAACCATATTTCAGTCAGACCAGTGTCCAAACTGAGATCAGTATTCTGGTGTTGCAGTAAAAACATTCTACCTAAGCTGAGAAAAGAAAATAGTGCATTAGAAAAAGAACGAGTAAACACCGGCAGCCACCTCCTCCTGATGAGGAGCTGTGAAACACACACCCTGACTGCCTCACTGAATAACAATGAGCTGCTCCATTTCCCCTCTAACATCTCCACCAAACTCCTCTGGGTCTAAATGGTGAAAAAAAAAACAGGTAAATCCTGCTCTCTGGTGTTCGTATCAGAAAGCTGGTCCATCGCAAATCTCATAGGAGCTGAACGAAATGCCTCTTCAGAGAAACTATGACCCATCTACAGACAAATATTTCATCAGAAAAGCGCTGGAGGACCTGCTGAAGGCTGGTGAAGCTTACTTACTAGAATGGGTAACATTTTTCCAGTGCACAGTTTACAAATGACTTTTCGTTTGACCTATTCTCTCCTTGCTTTTCTTGTCCTCCACCAACAACTGGTTCGTTTCATCTGCCGCTGCTGCTGGTTCATCCGGTGGAGGACATGATGTTTCTGGACCCTAAGCATCCAAATTGCTAGAAAGCGCAACTGGATTTGCTGGAGCCTCATACGGCACTGCACAGGTCTAAATAAGGCCAGTCGGGCCGACCGTGACCACTACGCTTGTTGTGGTCATGGACTTCATGGAACTTCTTTTAAAAATTCTATTAGTTTTGAGGTGACTTGTTTTTTAACTCTGTTGATGCCATGCTCCTTTTGCTTTTGAGTCAGACGGTCAAATAGGTGGCTGTTCTTCAAAGTCCCTGTAAACTGTGTGGCACCTTCTGTTTCTGCTCCAAATGCCAGAAGCGCTCGGATCTCAGTATCACTCCAGTTTGCCATCTCCACTGATTGATTACAAATGCGTAACAGCTCTCCGATGTTTATGTGATTTTTAAATACTTTATACGCTCGGGGGTCGGCGCCCCTTTGCGACATCATTTGTGGCACCTCCATCTTTGCGCCAAGGTGTAATCTTTATTCACAAGTCCGGTGTTGTACCAATATTACTACCAAGTGTAGCGGCTCGAATGTCGCAAAAGTCCCGCACCGTCATGCCACCACAGCGCTTTCATTAGACACACCGTGGCAGCAGGATTACGCTGATTGGCCAGCACACTCGTGTGTATTACAAAAGCGGCTAAGGACACCCCACACCCTGCTCCTACAGCGGTTTAATGGGTCTGACTCAAGTACCAGGATGTACAAGCATAAAGAGGGGAAACCCAGACCCTGAATCATGTGGATTAGAGATCAGGGCTACAGATGTTCTAAGTGATGTTCTAAAGGTCAAACAGGCCACATCAACCCTGAGGGTGGTGTGCTTTGTGACAATCAGTCAGCAGATAAAGAGCTTCAGCTGCTTTTTTTTAGGAACAAAATCCATCTCATCAGACTAAACTGTTGTGTGGACTTATGTGGGGCTCTGGCACACCTTCCTACCAGAACCAGACCTCAGGTTTCCTCTGAATGGTTACAGCTAGGATCGGACATGAAAATGTTACAGAGAAGGACCACCAAGTACTGGTGTTCACTTCAGATGATGGGCCCTGTTGCAACAACTTCCAGTGAACATATTGGTTCATCTAGTGGACTGGTGTCTATTCTGGTGTCAGACAGTGGGCCGATGTCTAAAATGTTCCAGAGTAGGGTTGAGCACTGTTTGAAACTGAACAGTTGAGTTCTGTCCTGCAGCGCTCCTCCGTGAGAGCGGGGGTGGGGGGTCGCACACATTCCGCTGCTATTTCTCACCAGTATCAGCTGATGGAGGGCTCTAGTTTCATTGCGCCGTTCATGTCAGCGGACACAGTAGGGTTGGGAAGGGGGGGCAGGGCATGACGCTTAGCCTGGCGGGCGGCCAAGCAAAGCCAGGCGGGCCGCCAGGCTTATAAAGCGCTGGGGGAAACCCTGCTACGGATGTCCAGTATTATCAATCTACCACTAATATCGGCCGATATCTGCATTGAAATTTAATATAGGAAAATATCTGTATCAGAGTGTCGACTTTGCTATCGGCGCTGTGTCGACACGGAGCCATGTTGACATTCCCAGAGCCGGGAGTGTTGACAACGGTGGACTCGCAGATCTTTAATCACGGTGGAACAGCAAAGCCCGATTTCCTCGGTCAGCTCACCTAGTTATGATTTTGTTACTAAGCAGGCTGGAGGTGCCTTCACTTAAGAGTTGCTCTACCATGTTTCTTGCTAAAAATGCTCGGAAAATCACTGTTAGGTTTGGGTTAGCATATAGGTAATGTCCTGCTGATCACTGACCATGGAGCTAAGCTGATGTAAAAGGCCATCGTGCCCGGCTACGATCACAGCGGTTTTGCTCTCAGCTTGTAATTTTTTTTCCAACTTTGTTTATTGAACATTTTAGTATTAACAAACATACAGAATACGTTGTACATAGAAAAATATATATACTTAAGAAATTCCGCTGTATGTTACACCCCAAAACACACCTAAACCTCCCCCTCCCACACCTATAGACTTGACTGACCCCCCCCCCCCCCACACACACACACACACACACTCAGACGACAATACCTGTGGGGACCCAGAATAAACAGGAAAAAGGGAAAAGAAAAAATAAAATTTAAAATACAATGAAAAATAAAAAGAAAACTAAATTAAAATTGAAAAAGTGTTTAAGTATACACGCATGTGCAAATACCAATATCCATGCTCTATAGCTGATTCCAGTTAATGAGGCTCTGTGTAAAGTATGAAAGGGTTCCAGGTGGCATTAAATAAATTAACAGACCCTTTAAGAGAGAATCTTAGTTTCTCGACCTTCAGATTGTGTCACACCTCCCTGATCCAGCAGATATGTGAAGGGGGTCGGGAATTTTTCCAGTTTAACAGAATCAACCTATGGGCAAGAAAGGTTGTAAATGCTACCACTCTCTTCAACCATCGTGGTAACTTCGTGGTGGGTGGAAGACCAAAAATTGCAGGTGGAGCTTAGACACAAAGGCACTACCATAGGACGTGCTCACTGTAGCAAAAATGTCTGACCAAAATGCAGAGTTTTGGGCAGGACCAGAACATGTGTACGTAACAGACAACGCGTCTAACATGATACGTACAGCTGAAGTTGGGAAGTTCCCTCACGTAAAATGCTTCGCGCATACACTGAATCTCGCTGCACAGCGTGCACTTAAACTGCAGACTGTTTCCAGACTTCTGGGCAGAATCCGCTGCGTGTCAACATTTTTTCATCGCAGCAGTATTGCAAACCACCAGTTGCAATCCAACCAGAAAGTTATAGGCCTGCCAACCCATAAACTGAAAACTGATGTGGCAACAAGGTGGAATGGTGCACATGATATGATGAAGAGGTACTTGGAACAGCAACCTGCAATCCATGCTGCCCTGCTGAGTCCTCAGGTCGCAAAAGATGATGCTGAGCATTACACTCTCAACAAAACAGAACTGGAGAACGCAGCGCATGCAGTGAAGGCATTAAGGCCAATGAAAGATGTCACTACATTGATGTCAGAGGAGAAGAATCCAACAGTATGTCTGATTTCACCTCTGTATGCGCAGCTCCTTCAGGACATGTCAAACACCAATGGTGACTCGCCAGTGATCCGTGAGATTAGAATGCCATCAAAACAGATCTTCTAAAGAGATACAACTCTGAGGGGGAAGAAGTTGCTTTATGCAGCCTCTTCTCTGGATCCACGTTTTAAGGGACTGCCTTTCCTCACAGCAGATGAGAGATTGAAGATCTACAGAAGTGTCGTGACAGAGGCTGCAGCATTGGAGGTAATTTAATTTCACCATGTAAAAATACACTTGCCATGTAAAATCTTTTCAAGTAAAAGCAAGTATTAAAATGTCTTAATTGTAATGTTATGTCAAACTTTTATAAGACAATTTATGTATTTTTATTTTTTTGCTTTTTAATGATATTTTATTGTATTTGTCAAGGAAAAATGCTGCATGCTATGCCACCCAGTTCCACTACTTCCAGAACATTATTTATTTTCTTACTGCATAATTGGATAACTCATTAATTCAACGAGATGGTTTAAGTCCAGAAAGAAGTGGAGCTGGGCACAAGCCTAAAGTTTTAATAGCTGATATGTGCTAACTGCTGTTTCTTGCTGTCTCCTTGTTGTTCACAAGGAAACTGAAGCAGATGAAATGCCTGCTGGAGCCATGAATTCAGGAATCCAGGAAGAAGAGATACTGTGTGTGGAGGACAACATGCACAGGAAGGACAATGTTCCCTCCTGCCAATCTGCTGCCAAAAGGAAGGCCTCATCATCACTACTCGTGACTTTGATTGGACATACATTCACTGACAATGAGGCTGCAGTGCAAAACAAAACAGTTATTCCAGGACTGAGGAAGAAGTGGACAACTACTGCAGAGCTCCATCTTTGCCTCTCACAGAAGATCCCTTGAACTGGTGGCATGGCCACGAGTTCACCTTTCCTCTCCTGTCCAAGCTGTCAAAGAGATACTTGTGTATCCCAGGGACAAGTGTGTCTGCAGAGAGGGTCTTCTCCACTGCAGGAGATGTTGTCACTGCAAAAAGAAGCACTCTCAAACCAGAACATGTCGATCACCTAGTGTTCTTACACAAAAACCTTGAAATACCAAAATGCTGAAAAGTGAGCAATTATTGTATAGTCAGGTCAAAAGAGACAATCCTCAAACTGATTATAAATGTAGGCTAGGCCTATGCAATTTACCGTATTTTGGGTTTACATTGTTCATTAAGATTCACGTTTAAATCTGTGTTAGAAGCAGTATAAAGTTAAAGTCCCATTAGTTGTCACACACAGGTGTGTGTGCGAAATTTCTTCTCCGCATTTGACCCATCCCCTGGGGGAGCCGTGAGCTGCAGACAAGCCGCGCTCGGGAACTATTTGGTGGTTTAACCCCCCAATCCAACCCCTTAATGCTGAGTATCAAGCAGGGAGGCATTGGGACCCATTTTTTCAAAGTCTTTGGTATGACCCGACCAGGAATCGAACCCCTGATCTCCCGATCTCAGGGCGGACACTCTACCACTAGGCCACTGAGAAAGGTTCTATGATGTGATCCTAAAAAAAAATGAATCTCAGGTTCTCAAGTTTCCTCGTCTTCAAGCTGCTAGACATGTTTTACCCAGCACACTTTGAATGTAGATAAAGGATTGCTTTGTTTTAAAATTTGCACTTTTTAATGGATAGGCTTCTCACACAAAAACCTTGAAATACCAAAGTGCTGAAAAGTGAGCAGTTATGTCGGGTCAAAAGAGACTGATTATAGGTGTAGGTTAGGCCTATTCAATTTATTTTGGGTTTACATTGTTTATTAAGATTTATGTGTAAATCAGCACACTTTGAATGTAGAAAAATGATTTTTTTTGCACTTTTTAATGGGTAGGCAAGGCCTATTCTATTTGTTTTGGGATCCTGGAGGTGAAAGATTCACTTAACACAGTATTTGTTTACTATTTTTAAGTTCAGTCGTATTCTATCTTAAAGCTGCTCTACAGAAAACATTATATTTTATATTATTTAAGTAATTATAGGCAGCACACTTTAAAAATTGTTGCTCACTATAGTGAATAGATCAGGGGTGTCAAACATGCGGCCCGCGGGCCGGATCCGGCCCGCAAGTGGGTTTAATCCGGCCCGCGAGACGGTTGTGTAAACTTTATTTTCATACTTTACAATGTAGAGTTAAAATAAACTTATCTTTGTGAGCAAGTTTTCTCCGTAATGAGTATAAATTAGGGCTGGGGGTAAACGATTATTTTTAAAACGATTATTCTGACGATTATTTTATCGAATAGTCGACTATTCTAATGACTATTTAGAAAATTAATCTAATGATTATTTTTCTATTGCACAATTAACAAAAACCAGAAAATCTCAAATAAATTCCTCAAAAAAATTGATAAATTCTTACTGTAAGAGAATAAACACTACAGGCCTTCCATTTTGTATAACACTGCGTTTATTGTGTTGGTTGGTTATGTTCTGGTGACGTGTAGAACTTGGGAGTGCAGGCTGCTGCCTGAGAGGTGGTAGAAGATGGAGTGTCTCCATGCTGCTTTGTTTTGGTCACTTACAGGTGCTGGCCAGTAAATTAGAATATCATCAAAAGGTTGAAAATATTTCAGTAATTCCATTCAAAACGTGAAACTTGTACATTATATTCATGCAATGCACACAGACCAATGTATTTCCAATGTTCATTACATTTAAATTTGATATTCATAAGTGACAACTAATGAAAACTCCAAATTTGGTATCTCAAAAAATTAGAATATTCTGAAAAGGCTGAATATAGAAGACACCTGCTGCCACTCTAATCAGCTGATTTACTCAAAACACCTGCAAAGGCCTTTAAAAGGTCCCTCAGTCTTGTTTTGAAGGCACCACAATCATGGGGAAGACTTCTGACTTAACAGCTGTCCAAAAGACAATCATTGACACCTTGCACAAGGAGGGCAAGACACAAAAGGTGATTGCTAAAGAAGCTGGCTGTTCGCAGAGCTCTGTGTCCAAGCACATTAACAGACAGGCGAAGGGACGGAAAAAATGTGGTAGAAAAAAGTGTACAAGCTCTAGGGATAACCGCACCCTGCAGAGAATTGTGACGACAAACCCATTCAAAAATGTGGGGGAGATCCACAAAGAGTGGACTGCAGCTGGAGTCAGCGCTTCAAGAACCACCACGAGGAGACTCATGGAGACATGGGATTCAGGTGTCGCATTCCGTGTGTCAAGCCACTCTTGAACAAGAAACAGCGCAAGAAGCGTCTCGCCTGGGCCAAGGACAAAAAGGACTGGACTGATGCTGAGTGGTCCAAAGTTATGTTTTCTGATGAAAGCAAGTTCTGCATTTCCTTTGGAAATCAAGGACCCAGAGTCTGGAGGAAGAGCGGAGAAGCACAGAATCCACGTTGCATGAGGTCCAGTGTAAAGTTTCCACCGTCAGTGATGGTGTGGGGTGCCATGTCATCTGCCGGTGTTGGCCCACTCTGTTTCCTGAGGTCCAGGGTCAATGCAGCCGTCTACCAGGAAGTTTTAGAGCACTTCATGCTTCCTGCTGCTGACCAACTTTATGGGGATGCAGACTTCACCTTTCAACAGGACTTGGCACCTGCACACAGTGCCAAAACCACCAGCACCTGGTTCAAGGACCATGGTATCCCTGTCCTTGATTGGCCCGCAAACTCGCCTGACCTTAACCCCATAGAAAATCTATGGGGTATTGTGAAGCGGAGGATGCAATACGCTAGACCCAACAATGCAGAGGAGCTGAAGACGACTATCAGAGCAACCTGGGCTCTCATAACACCTGAGCAGTGCCACAGACTGATCAAGTCCATGCCACGCCGCATTACTGCAGTTATTGAGGCAAAAGGAGCCCCGACTAAGTATTGAGTGCTATACATGCACATTCTTTTCATGTTCATTCTTTTCAGTTGGCCAACATTAGAGAAACAAACATTTTTTCATTGGCCTTTAGAATATTCTAATTTTCTGAGATACCAGATTTGATGTTTTCATTGGTTGTCACCTATAAATATCAAAATTAAACGTAATAAACATCGGAAATACATTGGTCTGTGTGCATTGCATGAATATAATGTACAAGTTTCACGTTTTGAATGGAATTACTGAAATATTTTCAACCTTTTGATGATATTCTAATTTACTGGCCAGCACCTGTATGTGCGTGAGACGAGTGGTCTTACGGGTTAAACCAAACTCAGGTGATATTTTACACTAAACCGAAAACCCACAACACTCTAAATGTAATAAAAGGGAGATCTACACCACAAAAAAGATGAACTCTAAACCAAAACGTAACAGCTTATCCCAACGCAAGAAGCTGTTAGCGAAGATGCTAACAGTAGCTTTACCAACGTTGAGTTCAAGTTACCAAGTTTAAATAAACCAAAAACACCCAGCAGCAAACAGACCAGCACGGAGGAGAGACTGCTAGCACCAAAACAGCTCTCCTCGTGTCTGAAAGAAGCTCCTTAATGAAGGGAGAAGCGCTCCCGGTGATTTTCTACATCTGCGATAAGACACGAAGCAGCGCATCTGACCCCGGAAGTTGTTGTCCGTTGCCGGGAGACGAAGGGGCAAAACAGGAAAATAATCTAGTAGTGGACGGACATTGTTCCGGGTCTTCGGTATTTGGCGGAGATGTTAGTGAAGGCGGAGAAGAGGGCGAACTAGAGGAAAAACAGGCAGATTCCTCCTCTATTTACAAACTCCTGGGGATGCAACAAGTGGGCGCGGTGCGTCGACTTCCGGATCTGACGTCGACAAATTTTTAGAATCAAGCCGTCGACTTCGTCGAGGCTTCGCTACAGCCCTAGTATAAATAAAACAAAGCTGCGCTCAAGGCTCACACAAGAACTTGAATCACATCCTGAAGTTGGCCGCCACTCAGGATGTGACTTCTGATATTGATGTGCTGGTGAAAGCTAAAAGATGTAAAGTAAAATGAGTCAAATATACTTTAAGTGCTGCATGAAACTGATCTTGCCATGTGATCTGTAAGCTGTTTGAATCACTAAGGAATGTTTTTTTAGTTATCGATTTATTTCAAATTTTCAAGTACACTTCAGGTGTTGTACTTGTACTACACTGTCCTCAGGCTCCAGCCTTGTTTTATATTGATTGAATTAAAACAAAGAAAACAATTGAAGTTTTTTTTCATTTACCGGTCCGGCCCACCTGGGACTAGATTTCCCTCGATGTGGCCCCTGAGCTAAAATGAGTTTGACACCCCTGGAATAGATGTATGTTCTGTTTTTCAGGGATATCGAAATAAAAAAAGAAACTATTCGACTGCTTTTATTAAGTAAAGAAAAATGTGTGAAGAATCGTGATGCATTTCAGACTCAAATTGAATCTTTAGGCAGATAATCGGAATCGGATCAAATTGTGAGGCAGGTAGAGATGCACACCACTAAAGTATATTGGTCTTTTTATACTGGGAATCAGGAGTTATTTTGGTTATCATCTTGTTTCTTATTTATTTTTGTCTTGATTGTGCCCTGAGCAATTTTATGACTGAATAAAAACAAATAGAATCAACATAAATCGAGAAATTGTCTTAAATAATCGAGATCTCAATTTCAGTCACAATAATCGTGATTATTATTTATGCCATAATCGAGCAGCCCTACTGGGCAGTAATCCTCAAAGATGTGTATGAGGGAGCCATTGTAGCTTAGCTTACCCCGTAGTAGGGATGAGTGAGTACACCACTATCTGTGTGTATTCAGCCATCTAAATGATCTGTATCTGTACTTGGCGTGGGCGTGGAATAACCCGGAAGTGGGCGTGGTCTAACCGGAAGTGGGTGTGGTTTACATCAATTCATTATTTTAAATCTGAAATTGATATGGATTGATTTGAAGTTACTATGTGTATGGTTTATTTGAAAACTATTTACAGAGCAGCCTCAGAATTGAAATTAAATATTTTTGATCACAATAGTAAAGGAACTATTATAGAACAAGTGTTTCAATAAAAGCAGAACATTATTATTTAAGTGCATGGATTCATACATCTGAACTCATGCCGTAGGAGCTAGGAAATATGAAATGCTAGAACCAGACACAACTTTATATATTTTTTATTTTAATTTGATTAAACTGATTCTTTGTCAATGTTCTTGGCATTTTTCCCCACACAAAGTTAAACAAAACAATGTTGATTAAGGTGTGTGCGTGAGAGATAGAGGGAGAGATAGAGAGGGAGAGATAGAGAGGGAGAGATAGAGAGGGAGAGAGAGAGAGGGAGAGAGAGTTGAAATTCTTTTTTTTAAACCCGACCGGAGCAGAGGCAGTGACTGCTGCAGCACGTCAGCTCTGTCTTGGCAAAACACCACGTAAGTTCCGAAAAAAGTAACTTTAAATATTCAACCGAAAAAGAGGCGAGCTGAGGAAAACCTAGGGAGCACTGAAGAAACGTGAGCAACAGTGAAGCAAGCACAGAGAGATCCGTTACTGTCTGGGTGTGTGCGTGGATGAGCCGGGCGGACTGAGCTCCCAGCTGCAGAGTTTTGTATGTAGGGAGGGGCGGGCGCTCTATGTGACTGGCCAATCACAGAGCGTGAAGACAGTCAGTTACCCAATGAGGATTTTCCTTCAGCACGATTACAGATATTTACGAGTTTTACTCGTTTCATGCTCGTATTCATCAAAAATGCTTTATCCATACTGGATACTCGTCTGAAACGAGTATCCGGCTCATCCCTACCCCGTAGTTTTTGGGCCGTATGTACCTCTAGCTTTCGGGTCTGAAAACAGTGGAAACATATCACCACAAGCCACGGTCTCTGTGTCGGTCCTGGTTTGGCAACCAGAGTACGGTGGGCTCGGTTCAGTTCAGGTGGCGAGGACAGGACGTCCTCTCCGAATACATCCAGAAGCAGCCTGGAAAAGAAGGTGGTTGGTTGGGCGCCCTCAATGCCCTCAGGCAGACCGATTATACGCAGATTGTTGGGGCGGCTTCTTCCTTCCAGGTCCGTTAGCCTAGCCTTCATCTTAGCGTTGTCCTCCATCACAGCTGCAAGCTTCGCCTGCACCACCCGTAAATCAGAATCAGCTGAGTCTGCAAATTCCTCCAGTTTCCCAATCCCTTGGCGGTGGTCGTTAACCGTAGTTTGAAAGTTGTCCAACTTTGCCTACAGTTTGGAAAACTCTGCTACCAGCATCTCCTTGTTCTCGGCTAGCTTCGTTGTTAGCAGCTCCATAACGGCGTTAGTAGCCTCCTCTTGTTCATGTTCCTCCTTTCTTGATTTCTTCGACATTTCCTTAAAAAAAGTTAAACTACCCACGACAGAACGTGTAAATCTGTGTAAAAATGAGCTTGAATCGGTATAATAGCCGAGTTGGTATTATAAAGTCAAGGAGTGCAGGCTGGTGCGACTGCTCCATCCAGCTGCTAGGCGGAAGTCCGCTCTCAGCTTGTAATTTAACTGTCCCGGTCCACATTAGATCTCCACGGATGACCAGCACGACTACAGCCTCGCACGGATGCCAGGTGGCTGTGCAGGTGGGCTACACCAGTCTCCAGAGCCCCTTCTTAGCTTCTTGGGTTAGCTAAGTTAACTAGTAGCAACATTGGTTCATTCGTTCCAACCATAACAGCCCGACTCTCAGTTCCACCTCTTTTCCCATTTTTGGATTGTCACATAGGCATAATGAACATATGTAACTAGGTTGTCTGTACAGAAACATCACAACCTTTACTCTGTTCTCTGTGAGCTACACTGATGTTTGACTATGAGGAGAATATGTTGTTTCCATTTTTAAAGGTTATTAAAGCTAGTCATATGTAGGCTTTCTGTTACTTTCTCACATTTATGTGTTTATGGTGCATAGCTTCTTTAATCCATTTACAATTGTTGAGTGGTGCTAGTTTACAGATTAAAAGTGACCCTCAGGCGTTTTCCTGATAAAGAAAAAAGAGCATCCCTGCCTCTGCTTAGATGATAGGCAAAATGGTGTAAAATGATAACAATGGCTAATTCTCACAAATTAAAGGGTTGAATCTGCTTTAACATTGTTACTTCCTGGTGGGAAGTATATGAAATATGGAGCAGGAGTCAAGACGTTCCAAGACTGGCATCGTGGGGCTTAATCCAAGGATGCTTTTTAAACTGTTTCCACATGCAATGAAGGTGGTGGTGGTGAAGGTGAAGAAAAAGAAGATGAAGAAGATGCTTACTTTTCCACCATTATCTGCTCATGTCTCAAAAAAAAGCCCAAGTCTAAATAATCTAAAGTTGACACCAAAGTATTTTCAAATGAGCACCGTTCATGAGCCAACATTACCACCTTTATAGTTATGGTGCTAAGCCCACCCAACGACTCTACAAACATAAAGCTTTGCGATTCGCCAGACATAAAACTCTTCAGGCCAATCATTAAAAATGTTTCAGTGTTCCACATCTTTACACCAACAGTCAAACATCCTCCTGACTCATCTGGTAGAACATTCCTGAACCGATCTTGCCCCGGGGCATCTCACAGACTTCCCATCCCGAATGATCACCACAGAGATATTTGAGTTCTGGGATTTGATTCAAACAAACTAATCTATCATTAAGGACTACGTTAACCGGTGTGTGTGTGTGTGTGTGTCTGACAGCATTGTGTTTATCATGTTCTTCACATTATTGTTCTCCTTTCTGTCTCAGTTCCACCTAATTGTGGAATCAAGTTTTTCTTTTAGCCTCTAAACACTCGATCACAACCAGAACCAGAACATTTTAACGTCTGAGTGCTGGCCCAAACCAGATTTTAGTCTGATGTGTTAGGATTCTGATTCTACGTTCACCTGACAGATAGACTAGTCAGGACGTATGCTGCTGCTGCTGCTGCTGCTGCTGGAGACAGCAGCTGATCTCAGTCTGGTCCGTTGACTGGTATGGTATCCTAACCTAGGGTACCAGGAAGAAGGGACCCTGTGATGATCTGAGCAGGAGTGTTCGCTTCATGAGACTCACACTAATGATTTGAGAATTGTTTACCTGTAAAAACTGAACACCTGATGAACTATTAAGTGTTTGAGACCATCCAGGTTCAGTCTGGAGGAGTGATCATACCACCAGATGGGTTTGTGGAGGTGACTAAAGCTGCTGCAGAGCTTGTAGATGTGGAACATCGGTTGATGCTGACCTAGACCATGTTTTTGATTATGTACAGGTTTAATCGCTGCTCTTTCTTTCGGTCTGTATCTAAACCTCTAAAGTGGGGTTAAACAGGTGATGTTGAATCTTTCTGACTGAAGAACGACTAGTTTAATCAGTAAACTAGTTACATGGAGACACATACGGCCATACTGACGTGAGACACCTACAGCCATGCGGACTGGAAAGAGTTTATTAGTCTAAAAGGTGTGATTCCTAACGTTAGGGGCTCTTTCCTCCTTTAGGACCCATGAAGACCCAGACCTGATCCCTGTCCCTCCCCTCACCCCACCCCACCGGGAACACCTGCTGTAGACTCACCCACTGTGGCCACGGTCTCCAGCTCGTCAAGGCTGTAGGTTCGGTTCGGCGAAGACTCTGGCCTACCGGCGGGACCATTAACGTCCTTCGGGGATCCGGTGTCGGTACTAACTCCGGTTTTTGCTTTGGAGGCTGCCATGTTTTGTTCCGGGACTAGCTAGATTACTCGTGAGTGTAGATTTGCGGCGGGACGCCTCCAGAGCTGATACATCTCTGGACCGGAATCCGGTTGTAGTTTGGCGGTACCAGAGCCTGACCGACTTTACATTTCCATTTTCAACAGACCGTGAAACCGGGGCGACACTCGGGACCAGCGCTAGACAAAGGAGCACCGGACAGGTAACTGGACCGGTAGCGTTAATAGCCAACTGTGTACCGGAAGTCTGTGAAACCGGAATGAGAGTTTAAACCTCTGTTAGCTCCAGTAAACCGAGACGCTCAGTTCATCCAACTTTACCGAATTCCTCCATTATTTGCTCGGTTACAACTGACCTCACCCATCACTTCCTCCCGCTGGTCCTCGACAACAAACATCACCACTTCCGGTCCGGTTTTTCAAAGTAAAAACGTATATGAAAAAAATCTTCATTAAGGAAAATGTAGTATAAAGTACATTGCTATTGTGTTTTTAGTAAAAAATAGTTAGTGTGTAAATTATGCTAAAGAAATAAACTGTTTATTCTCGGGATTTTAATCCAGTAAATTAAACACCTTGTAACTAGGTAACTTCCTGTGTTGAGTCTTCTTCTGTCTGTATCTTAACATGAGCCGGAGACAACCACGGCGTGTTGACAAAATACAGCCAATAGGGAAACAGCCATTTCAGAGCGTAGACCAATCACCTGAAAGGAAAGGCGTGGCTTAAAACCGGTTGGATGAACTCATACAAAACTGACTAGGAACAGGGAGAAGACGTGTCAATCTGAAGATTTCAGATTTCAGATTTGGATTTATTGGCCAAGTAAAAGTACATTTAAAAGGAATTTGTCTTCGGTAGATGTTCGCTCTCTAAAAACATACAACAACCACAATAAATGAGAATAAAAAATACCTAAAAACACATAAGAACATGTATACCCACACACATGTTCATTTACACACACACATATATACATACCCACACACACACACACGCACGCACACACACACACACATATACATAAGCATACTGAATAAGTATTAAAAACTATAATAAAAGGATGGTAAAATAATCTAAAGATTCAGGAGAGAAATGGCTGAAGGAAAGAAACTGTTCTTGTGTCTGGTAGTTTTTGTGTACAGCGATCCATAGCGTCTGCCAGATGGGAGGAGATGGAAGAGAGTAGATGCAGGATGTGTGGCATCTTGGACAATATTCACTGCCTTTTTCCTGGTCCTGCTGATGTACAGTTCCTGGACAGAGGGCAGTTGGGCACCAATGATTTTTCCTGCTGTTTTAATAATCGTCTATGTTACAAACACCCAAACAACTCAAACTGCTCTGCATGGTTAATCTACAGACCTCGTCTGTGTCAGGTTCACGAAGAAAACGTCACTCAGGTGACAGAGGAACATTTCCTACATAAGGAAACTTATAAAACGGAACCACATCAGTCCGATGTCGGTACAGGATCTGTTCGGGTGCAGGATCGGCTCGGGGTCCTTCGACTACCGATGACGTCAAAGTAGTTGATTGGCTGAACAACGGAAGTTACATTATCAAGTTATGATTTTGATTGTCAGAACAAATTTGCAGTCGTAGTCTTAGCGGTTGTAGTCCTGTAGTCCAAAATAACAACTAAGGAAATATACAGACGAACTCCACATTAATACAAACAGATATAGCTGACATATAAGAACTGCTCTATTTTTTGTCAGTCCGATGTTGGTTTTATGCAGTTTCACATTCTTTACAAAACAAAGATAATATGGTGTTTTATTGACAAATTACAATTATAAAGAAAACATTTAGGTGTTAACAAACAAGAATTTATTAACAAAACTGCTGATGACTATCTAAAACGTGTGTGAAAGCAGATTTGCAGTAATGTGACGTCATCGGCAGTCGAAGGACCCCGAGCCGATCCTGCACCTGAGCAGATCCTGTGCCGACACCGGTTCTGCCCTCCCTGCACTGGCTTCCGGTCTGTTATCGTTCACACTTTAAACTCCTCGTCTTTGTTTATAATTTCTTCCAAGGTGGTGCTCCCCCCTATCTAGCCACACTCCTGAACAGACATTCCTCATCACGCGCTCTGCGCTCCTCTGACCAAGGCCTACTCGCTGTCCCATGTTCTAGGTGTCATCCTCACGGGGCTGGGCTTTCTCAGTCCTAGCACCGTCACTCTGGAACCAGTTGCCACCCTCAGTTAGGCTGTCCCCATCTCTGCTGGTCTTTAAGAGTCGCCTAAAAACCCAACTCCTCTGCTTGGCGTTCCCTGAACATGTTTGAATTTGGCCCTCTTTTATGTTGATTTTATTTCCATGTTTTCATTGGTCTCTTTATCACTTGTTTTACCCATTTGTCTTCTACTTGAATGTTTTACCATTTTTCAATAAATTTATCATGTTTCACATTTCTCATGTACCATGTTCAGCGCCTTGGGCTTCCCGACAGGGTCGCGGAAGGCGCTTTATAAATAAAGCTTTGATTGATTTATTGATAAAGGAAACAAAATTGAAAAACCACAGCCTACATGCATACAGCTAAAACAAGTAAGAAAATTAAATAATCAAGAATCATAAGAAGACATACAAATGTTCAAACTCGTGTGTGCCATCTAAACCAGACGTTTAGGTAATCAAATTGTTTTAAGTGAAAAGCAATTAGGATTTGTTTAGATAGTTTTGAGCATTTCTCTGATGCTGGTTTTGTTTTTGAGTTTGAACTCATCTTCCTTTTAGATTTTGCTTGGAATTATAACATAAATCATTCCTCACTTCGCTCTAAACCATAAAGATGATCAGGTCCAGCCCAGTGACAGCAAAGATTTATAAACCACAGAAACACCAGTCATCTGTTTTGCTGCTGATTTTGAGTCTTTGGGACAGCAGCAGCTCAGGAGGTAGAGCAGGTTTTCCAGTAATCGGAAGGTTGCAGGCTCGATCCTGGCTCTGACCAGAGAATGCTGCTGTTGTGTCTTTGGGCAAGAAACTTAACCTGCCTTGCCTGCTGGTGGTGGTCAGAGGGACAGGTGGCCCCAGTGCTCAGCAGCCTCCCCTCTGTTAGTGTGCCCCAGGGCAGCTGTAGCTACATCGTAGCTCATCCCCACCAGCATGTGAATGGGTGAATGACTGAGAGTGTTGTGAAGCGCCTTGGGGGGTTGTAGAACCCTAAGAAGGTGCTATATCAAATACAGGCAATTTACCATTTATTTGCTGTTACATACATCATCTGCATACATCTGAAGAAGTGAAGAGGTCCTAATATGGAACCATGTGGGATGCCAACTTTGCTATTTTGGAAATCAGATTTTATTCCTTCAGCTTTAGCACATGCTTCTTTTTCCAAGTCTGAGCTGAAACAGCTATTAGCTTAAAGCTATAAAATGCAAAACACAGACACACACACACACACACACACACACACACACACACACACACACACACAGAGAAGCTGTTTTTACAGGACCATAACGTTTGCAAAACAGGATTTGCCGCGGCTCCCTGGGGAGGATTTTGGCATTTATAGTAGCAAAGCTGAAGCTAGAACAAACTGCCGTCAGGCACCTCTCAAACCAAGACAGGATAAAGGGAGGTCGGTGGGCGGCCCCCCGCATGTGACGTACAGTGTCGTGCATTCAGCTTCAGACGGAAGACACGTCAGACTGATGAAATTTCTTTTTCAGGACCTTTAGCTTTGATGTGACCTGCTTTTTGTCCCGCTTGACGCCCCGCTCAGCCAGTGTTTTCACCACTTTGTCGAACAGCTGGCTGTCTCCCACCTTCCCAGTAAAAAGGCGACTAATCTGTTCGTTTGCTTGCACAGCCAAAAGCTCCACGGTCTCCGCGTCCGTCCAGTTTGCCATGTTGTAGGTGGTTGAAAGATACTAGTGAGAGGCCATGTTTATCTGTGTTTATATCCCTTCCGGCCGGCACTCGGCGTGCAGTATACGTCACTAACGTGACCACCCTCTTTTGCTGGGGGGCCTCCCACAGTTGCCCCAAAGGGAATATTGGGGCTGACACGTATTTAGCCGTCAGAGGCGAGGGGCTCGTGCGGCAATATTACTACAAGGCTAATAAGCACATCAGAATCAAGTTTTATCACCTTTCCCCTTTTCTCCTTGCCACATTTACGAGTCCCACAAATTCAGATTTATCACTCTGCAATGACGCGATGTCTGTCATATAAAAGAGGCTAGAGAGACTGAGAGAGACACAGAGAGAGAGAGAGAGAGAGAGAGAGAGAGAGAGAGAGAGAGAGAGAGAGAGAGAGAGAGAGAGAGAGAGAGAGAGAGAGAGAGAGAGAGAGAGAGATACAGTATTACATCTCATCTGTGTATTCCTCCACTGACTGTGGGAACTATATTTAAAGAGGAGGCTATACCCGCTATGTGGGAAAGAGGATCCTCAAGCCTGCAACAGATTTAGAATGCTCTCTCCTGAGTTGGCTAACTCGAAGGGTCAGGTGCCTCCATAGAAATGGTCCTGCTGCAAATTACCACTACATTGAAAACTCTCAATCACCTGCTGCTTCGGGTGAACTTCTTCAACACTAATGTACAAAGTAAGTGTATTGACCCACAAAAGTGTGTGTAGTATAATTCCAAACCATTTAGCTTTTCCATCCAGCTGCCTGTTAAGAACCACGAGACAACAACAGTGTTTTTCTCTCCAGCCACAAAATCTCAAATTATAATGAAGTGGTCAAGGAGTAGTGGATTTAGGTCAAAGGTTTGAGCCATTTTCCTCCACCTTGTTGTCCAGACCTTCAGGCTACTCTGAAGGGAGGAGAGTGAATCGTTTCTGGGCTGGATAGGGTCCATCATTCAATTCTTTCTTCTGGTTCTGGTGGTGTGAATGCTAGATCCACTTAATGCAGCTCCTCCTGATCAGTCTCAGACCAGCTCCCAGCGACAATAGTTCTGGGGTCTCAGTTATAAAACATTGTGTAGAATCCTTACTAAAACCGTACTTAAGCTAAGCAAAAAAATGTACTTACGCCAAGTAGGTTTGTGATCTATCAAACATGGGAGTACACAGCTAGCCTAGTGAACTAGACCAAATTCTTGCTTTGCAATGTTTGGTCTAGGCATGCTCCATTGGAACCTTCACAGCTCCTACCAGGACTCTGGCTAGCCAGTCACAGCTCTCTAGAGGGGTTTCAAACACATAAACAGCTGTGGTGGGCCAATCATAGTGCTCTATCTGCTTAGTGAACAAATCACAGAGCTTTATCCGCTTTGTGGGCCAATCAGGGCACTCTATATGCCTGGTGGGTGGGATGATGCAACAGAGTGAAACAAGAGTATGTCACATTCATTGTCCAGTAGCATGCGGAGATCATTTGAAAGACAACGGTAGAACCCGCCCCACAACCGAGAGCCGTCAATGGAGCGTGGCCAGACTAAATAATACATTTATTTAGTCTGGCTTGCCAGGCTAGTACACAGCTGCACACAATCTCCACTTTATAAATCAGAAACTATCTAGAAATGTTCTCAGGTGTTTTTTTAGTCACATCCCTCCCTTAACACGCCCACTTTCTGCCATAAATGGTCAATGGAAAGTGCCTTGTGGACCTCATGCATATACATAAGCCGGCTCATTGCAGCATTTCACCATTAATGATGGCAACCGCAGGTCAAGGAAGCGCAATTTCACCAAAGCACAGTCAGTGCTGTGAGTTCTTCAGAGAGATCTGTGGCGGATATAAAAAAATGGTCCAATTAGGATTCGATACCCAGACGAGAGTCGTGCATGCTAACCAGTCAGCCAAAGGGACTTCTCCCCTTGGTCAAGTAGTCAGGGCGCATGATCAATCGGGTCACAGTGACAGGACACACACTGTCACAGACGCATGACATTCTGTCTCTATCTGTCCCCCTGCTGATATTCTGCATTCCGTATTCTGTGCTTCAGGCTGTGTGTGTGTGTGTGTTTGGGGGGGGGGGGGGGGGGGGGGGGGGTCTGTGTGCGTGCGAAGCAGTACAAGTAGTAATGCTGCTGGAATTCATAATGTTATCCTTCTCAGCAGCCAAACACATTCTCACACCCTGAGCGTCGAGAAATGACGCTCAGGGTGTGACCAAGCGTTTGTGTCCGACGCATTGGGAGCCCCTGCGCCCGGGAGGCGACGCACTGCGCCAGAGCGTCATTTTCTGATGCCCGTGGTAAAATGAAGATTTCACCGACATTTCACCTTCAACCTCTAGCGAATTAACCGTCCCCTCCCCCCCATCCTAACCTTAACCCTATAAGTCAGTCTAAATTTTCCGTTAAGCGTGTTTGAGAGGAACGATGAAACGCGAAGCAAACCTTTGCATGCGCAAGCTGGTTAAGGTGAGGATGGGGGTGAGGGGAAGGTTAAATAGCAAGAGGGTAAAGGTCACAATTCGTTCTAATCTCCGTTTTACCGCGGGCGTCGGACACCGACGCTCTGGCACAGCGCGTCATTTTTCCACGCTTACGTTGTGAGAATGTGTTGCTGCAGCTGCTCTCCATGTCCAAAATGTGTGTAATCCAGGTCCTTAGTCAACTTAAAGTTGCACACATTTTCCCGCTACGTTTTCTTTTATAAATCCCAAAGTTTGCATGGAAAGCTGCTTACACAGTTTTCTGACCCTGTTTAGTGCGTAAGCAAGCTTTATAAATGAGGCCCCTGGTCGTGAAGTTAACACACACCGTAACTTTGGACAGAGAAATTTTATATACATCTGTCAGCCCTCTGTGAGTTCCTAAGCACACCTTTGTAGAACCTGCCCCATTGTCTGGACCAGCTGCTTTCCATGGATTAATCTTCTGCAGCATCCTCCTGACAGCTGCTGACCCAATAAAGATCACCCCCTCTGGTGGGACTTTGAACTTGGTGCAGTGAGAGAAACCCGATGACTCAAAGCAGGTGCAGAAGTTAGCAAGAAGGATGTATCATGAGAACAATCATCATCATCATTTCTTGCTCTGTGAAGTTTTTCATTGCTACACAGTGGGATGGGAAAGTTTGGGCTAATCTTTGGTTTAATCAGGTTAATCTTAATGCTTTTCCTGTATAAATCGTTTTTTGTTGAGATAAAATATTTCAAGTAAATATATCATATAGGAGGCACACACAGTGATATTTGAGAAGGAAAAATAAGTTTATAGGATATAAAGAAAAAGTTCAATAATTGTTAAAACAAAATTAGACACGTGCATAAATTTGGGCACCACAAAAAAGAAATTACACCAATATTTAGTAGATCCTCCTTTAGCAGAAATAACAGCCTCTAAACATTTCTTATAGCTTCCAACGAGAGTCTGGATTCTGGTTGAAGGTGTTTTGGACTATAATTTATCAAATAACACACAACTTCTGTCACAGGTGCACAACATTCTGTCTCAATCTGCCCCCTGCTGATATTCTGCATTCCGTATTCTGCACTTAAGGCAGTGTGTGTGTGTGTGTGTGTGTGTGTGTGTGTGTGTGTGTGTGTGTACATGTTCACGAATGTTTTTCCTAAATTAATTCAGCATGTTTTTATAAATCTGTGAGAAAAAAACACTTCCTTGGGAGGAAGCTCCATCAGCTGCTCTGCTGCTGCCAACAAGAGGAACCACTGTCACATTGAACCAGTGGACAAACACATGGAGCTGATTTGACACAGCACTTTACCAGAGGAGTTCTCATTACAACATTGATGTGAGGAAAACACATCTAGTGGACTGAAAACCCAATTACCCGTGTCATTCAGGCAGCCTCCAGTCTGCTGTTCACACATCACTAAATCCAACAGCGCATGATGAACCCTTACTGAACAGCAAATGGTCAAAAGCCATCATTCACCCAGTGTTTCAAAGAGGTTTTTGAACATTCATATTGAAAACTTTGTTTAGTGCTTTGATTTCTATGTTAACTCAAGGTTGGGAGCAGGGCCATGCCCCCAACCTTACGTCTGATTACCCAGCAATCTATTTATATCCAGCTCTTCGCCAGTTCATCACGTTCTTCTAGTTACCAGTTACTGTCTCATATTTCCTCCTCATCTCACTCTGCCCATTCGTCTGTCATCACCACATTCCTCTTCGTGTGCATCCATCCATTTGCCATTATGCTTTCCATCTTGTTCTAAGTACCATTTGGAGTGATCCAAGTCAAGCGCCTGAGTCAGAACTTAATCTCTGTCTCCCTTCTCCACCCTCCAGCCACACCAGGAACACTTCATTTGTTTACCATCTGAAATACTTAGCTGTGGTGCTCCTGTGCTGCTGACAACCTGGTCAGACACAACCTTTCCGTTTCACTCACTGTTTGTTAAGTAGTCATTAATCCAGGTGATTGTGGAGATGTCCACCTGTGTCTTCTGGAGTTTTTGACATAGTAAATCACGACTATATCAAGCAAACAGGAGAAACTGGTCCTTAGAATTGCTTGCTTGGTCCAGATGGCTATTGTAGCAGGTGTGTGACTCCAATTCCAACCCCATGGTGGTGAGCTAACTACTGAGGGTCCTAAGTGATGTTTGCACACCACTAGCTCTCTCTGAAGGTAATTTGTTTTGTGTGATGCCAACATAATCCACAGGCTAGATTTCCCAGGCACTGAAAGAAGGCAGGATATCAAACATCAAATCCACATTGCTTTAGCATGGTTCCTGCTTTTGAAATGATGTCTTCAGAGGTGAAAACTTCATATCGTGCTTGAATTTGTAGATGAAATGTTTCTCTTTTTTTCTTCTTAAATTTCACAAGGATCACAATAAACATCTACCATGTAATCAGATCTCAGCTGAGGGTAGCTCGCACAAAAAGGATGCCATCTATCACTGCATTTTACGGTTTATCAATATCTCAGCTTCTTCAACATTTCATTGATAAAATAAGTGATCAGAAAACATAAGATCTGAATCTCAGGCAGCCTGCCCCACTTGGTCCTGGCTTGGTCTTTTATTTGACCCTGGCATGATTGAAGTAGCTCAGATATGACTAAGTGTCTGATTTAACTCTGAAGGTCGAGTTCCTCACCATAACATAAATCTTCTAAACACATTCATTTGTTCAATGTCCTGACTGCATTTTCTTGAGCAAGGTTACAAGGAGCTGATATCTACCCCAGTCACCGGGCGAGAGGCGGAAGACACCCTGGACAGGTCTCCAAGCCTCATACACACACAATAATTGGTGTCAACACGTGTTGAATCAGTTTTTGAGGTTTACAGAGCTTCACACTCCAGAGCAAAGGACCTGTGGTGACACTGGTGTCATATCCCATTTCAATCATCTGAAAATGGCTGCTTTAGTCTTATATTCAAGTTTGACAACTCCAAGTGACATCCTATACACACATATATCAAAAATTATGAAATTTTTAAAATTTAATTTAGGATTTACTTCAGTATTTATTCTGTGTTTTATTTCAAAAGGGTTAGAATCCTTAAGGGTTCAACTTAAAAATGTGGCGCGATTCCTTTACTGAAACTTCAGGGTGAATGTAGCGAGGGGGATGTTGATCCGAAGGCCCGGTCCTCTTAGCTGTCATGTTTCCATTTACAGTTTGGCTCCATAAGTAATGTGCTAAAACATCAGCACATCGCGACTACCGCGTTGAGAGTTACATCTTTGATTGGCGTAAAACGCAGAATGCACCAAAAGCAGTGAAAACATGAATTCCGACTGAGAGACCACCAATCGGCAGCGCTCCCCCCCCCCCCCCCCCCACCCCCACCCCCACCAACTTCACCAGGCAATTTACAAGGCCAGAAATCATCTGAAATAATAGAATAATTTGATTTGTAACTAAAAGTGTAATGATCCACTGGCAAGACCCGGAAATTCAGCCACACAACACAGGATAAGCAGTAAAAGATGATGTTTTATTGAATCAAACTGAGGTGTAACTTTAGTAATTTACATTTAATTAAGGGCCACAAGACATTAAAATTTCATATCTAGTATGAAATCCATCTTGCGGACCACTGGTTTATTTAATCAGAAGATTGGAACTTTTTAATGCAGGGATTTAGACAACACCTTGTATTAACTGAGAGACAAGAGAAGAGAGAGAGACCATCAAACATTTAAGATGGTTTATTACTAAATAATTTTAAACAATTTAAACAATACTAACTTTCTAATGATGGATGCTGTGCTTGAATGAGGTGTGAGATGGTTGGTGTGTGTGTGAATGAGTGTCATTCAGAACCCTCGTATCCGGAGAAACAAAGTCTGAGTGGGAGATGATGTTTTGCTCCTAACTTATCAGAGTAGCTTCATAACCACATGAGACGCCATATTGTCGCATCCACATACCCTCAGAATTGAGACCTCCGTACAGATCCGGATGCCAGGTCCAAGACCCTCCTCTGGTACTGGAGCCAATGAAACAGCGTCGGCAGTACGACAAACCAGTCTTTGGATAGTCTCCAGGTAAAAACGACAGGTGTTTCACAGCGTCCAAAAGGGGACCCTCCTTGGGTCAGAGAGTTCAGCTTTTATTCTGAAAAGCACCGTTGCTTGGTTCACGAAACAACAGAATTTTCCCAGCTTGATGGTTCTCATCTTAAAAAGAGAAGTACAGATGGCCGGTCCGATACTTCACTTAGCATGTGGTGAACTCCATGGGATCTTGAGAACTGAACTAAGGTGGCGATGGAGCTGTTTTATTAATCTGGATGTTTTTGATTCTGGACGAATCAAAGCTGACAGATTTATAAACACCACAGAGACTATGCCTTGCTTCAGACCAGGAAGGTTCTGATTGGATCAGCAACAGCAATGTGTCATGCGGTTGTTTTCCTTACGTGTATCAGTGTGTCTAGTGAACTAGATTTAGTCATATTACATAATGAAACATATTAATCATGACATTGTGATTTCACAGATCGGTCACACTGTATTATTGACTAACAGTTGTTTTGATTAGCTTTACTGAAAATAGAGTTCTTTGATTTAATAAAAGAAAAGAGTCTCTTCATCTTCTGTCTTCTGTTGCTGGAAAGTAAACAGATTAGAAGCGAATGCATGACCTTGAGGCTGTTTCATGCACTCTGGCGCTGTGTCAAAGGCAACTGTGGATAGAGGATGAATAACCTTGAGGAATAGCTCCTTCATCACGTTACAGAGGATTGTTAGGGTTAGGGTTACACTAGGGAACACTTGGAGGAGCTGCAGAGAGAGAGAGAGAGAGAGAGAGAGAGAGAGAGAGAGAGAGAGAGAGAGAGAGAGAGAGAGAGAGAGAGAGAGAGAGAGAGAGAGAGAGAGAGAGAGAGAGAGAGAGAGAGAGAGAGAGAGAGAGAGAGAGAGAGAGAGAGAGAGAGAGAGAGAGAGAGAGAGAGAGAGAGAGAGAGAGAGAGAGAGAGAGAGAGAGTTAGAGTTCTGGTCTTAGTCTTGGTGTTGGTCAGATGGCTGGATATCTGTAGCAGAGAAGCACACAAGAAAATCTTGCAGAGAGAACAGGAAGGTGGACGGTTTAAATAGTGATGGGAGCAGGTGGAGATAATCGGGTCAGGCACAGGCGAGCATGATGATCCTAATGAGTGCAGGTCCCAGAGAAGAGCAGCATTACAAAAACAAAGAAATTCAATACTTCTGTAAATGGTGTTTGACTTTGCAATAACCTAAGCACTGATATAAAATGATCAAAGTCACTCTGTTGTCAAAATGCCACCCAGAGCATGGAGCTTGGAGACCCCAGCCCATCTTGCCAGGGCCCAAAGCAGCAGCATCACAGAGCCTCACGGAAAGTGCAATCCTAAGATCAGCTAAGATACTACACAGAACCCTCAAGCTCCCTGGCCTCTGGTAGAGGACTCGAGCTTGGAAGGATGAGACTACCCACGGAGGGAGGGATGGGAATTTTATGTAAGTGTGTGTGAACAAAATGAACACTTGTAGGTGGACATCTAGCTTCAGATTGGATAACAACAGTGCAACGCTATCACTGACTTGCAATGTTGAATTTTATCTCCACAAACAACACAAGTCTGTTGAAGTTCTGGTGGAGTTTGAAGCTGACATTAGCTTCTACTAGCAGAGATGTTCTCTGCAGTTTCCTGGACACTAAACCAACAACAGCTTTCTTCGTCATCAATCAAGATGGGAGAGTCCATGAATGTTAAGTGACAGTGTGATGTGGTTGATCTGTCAAGCTTTTCAAAACATAGATTCACTGTCTATTTTCAATCAGAAGCTAATGCAGGAGATCCATCTTGTATCGGTCGGTAGGTTCGCTGGAGTTTTTGACAATTAAAATTGCGCCAACATTTTCTAAGTTAACACATCTCTTTTAACAACGGTAGTTTCTGCATCCAGCTTCAGCCTTCTCCCCCCTCCCTCTGCGCAACAGCCGCAAACTGATGCACCTGCAGCCTCTCAGAGTTCCTGCTGCTCTAAACATTAAAATAATTATTTAATTTTCTGTTCCTCACTTCTGATACCTTCAGTGGTGTCTGTTTGTTGCAACCAGCAGGTACAAAAACTATCTTGTTTTTATTTGACTATTTTCTGTCCTGTCTGTTTATTATCTTCCTGCATCTCCTCTCAATCCTAAAGAAAAACTGCTACCTGGGTTCATATATATTCACCTCATGAGTTACCTTTGAACTGCAGTTCTAAAAGATCTACCGACCGCAAAAACAGCGGAGTGCCGCTGCTCGCCAGCCGACTACAACCGGACCGTTTTTACTGCGGAGTTCGTGCCGGAGTGGAGATAGTGGAATTTTGGGGGTGTGTCACCGGAGAACAAAACAGGTGATGCGCCTCGCTCCGCAGCAGCGAAACACATCAGGCGCAAATAACACAGAAAACATGAAAGGAAATGAGCCGACATGAACGATCGCATGTTTAATTTGTTTTTGAGGTGGTGACACGACACCTGATTTGGCAATGACGCAGATGGAGCGTGTCAACGATCAGAGCTTTGCATGCGCAAACTGGTTAAGATTAGGATGGGGGTGAGGGGAAGGTTAAATTTCAAGAGGGAAAAGGTCACAGTTTGGTTAAATGTCCGTTTTACCGCCGTTGTCAGTACCGACGCTCCGGCACAGCGCGTCGCCTCCGCCTCCCGATGCAGGGGCTCATCACCTGCTGGAGTACTGCATCTTGTCAGCCACTATCACGTGACAGCGACTAGTCGATGACAGGCATAAAAAGTCACTACAGAGCCGTGAAGTCGACGAGTCGACTAGTTCATACAACCCCTAATCTGTATAGTTGACTTTCTGTATTATAAGTTCTACTACTTGCTGGATATTTTTATATATACTGTTATTTTGTCTTGTAATTGTTAATTACATACTCATTTATTCCATATCATAGCAGTGTTATTCATATATTAAAACTGTCAACTGCACACTCATTTGGCAGAATAAAAGTTTGACAATTATTCATTTGTTCTTTATTGTCATATTTAAGTAACATTTATAATTAAACAAGTTTTAATTAAACAAATTAATTAAATGACTACAACATTTCCCCCTGTTAAGTGCAGCAGACTGAAATGAATAGCTTTATTTGGAAATATAACATATCTAATTTTTTATGGACTTACATAAAATCTTTCTTCAACATAGACCCCACTAATGAACTGATTAAGTGTTATTTTTTATAAAAAGAAGAGAGAAAATGCACAAGGGTAGGAAAGGAAAAGAAAGTGATAAAATAATAGGTTTTGTTAAATGTTCTTCATATAATGAATTAATTGACAAAGTTTTTGCAGGGTGTGACAAAAAACGTTCAAGGTCAAGCTCCTGGGGCTAAGCCCCCCCTATATCTCAATCCTAGTGACGTCCATGGTTCAAGTCATCATCAAGTCAGTAGATGCAAGTCGATTCAAGTCGCAAGTCATTGGCGTTCAATTCCGAGTCAAGTCGTAAGTCTTTATAGATTTTATCAAGTCAGGAGTCATTAAAATAATGACTCGAGCCTGACTCGAGTCCAAGTCATTTGACTCAAGGTCACACCTCTGGTTTTTTTCTCACGTTTAATGATTCCTTTAAACATGTTGAACTAACATCAGTTCACCTTACCTGCTTCTGACAGAGACCTTCAAACTGCCTCTTTAATAACAGCAGCTGCACAAACAGGCTGGTGGAAACAGAGGCGTTTAAACAGCAAAGAGAACATGGAGAAGGTTGAATGGTGAGCTGCTCAAAGGTTCAAGTTTGGGACTTATGTTAGAACCAATAGGACATCTCTGACACAGAGATGCATCATCAGGAGCTGACTCGACTACAATACAGCCTCAGGAGATCTTCGACTGAGTCATATGGATGTCTAGGAAAAACAGAGCCTAAAGCAGACACGTCTCTTCCTCCACTGTTTCTATAAGATCTCAGTCTCCGATTAGAAATCATTAAAGGTGTGGGATTGGCTGCACCTGGCGGTAAGGCATTTCCTGTTTCCTGTTTTCAGTGTTGCACTACGTGTAGTTGTTTGGTGTTTGGGGCTCGCTAAAACTGATTTGATTTCTCTGTACTAGGATATCTCTGAGTTATTGTAGCACATAAGCATGCTAAAACACACATTTTCTGTTGTTCCACCTAGCTTTTAGGGAACCATTTGAGTTCGCACGCAGTTTATTTGGTGTTGAACAGTTTGCTCGTCCAGTTAGCTTAGCCTCAGCATGGCTATGGCTACTTCTGTCTCTGCTTCTCCGTCTCCTATCTCTTGCTTTCTGTGTCAGATGTTTAGTTACTCCTCTGCCTCCTTTAGTGATAATGGTACGTGTAATAAATGTAGCATTTTTGTAGCTTTTGAGGCGAGGGTGTCGGAATTGGAGTCCCGGCTCCGCGCTGTTGAAAAACCCGTAAACAGCTGTAGCTACTTAGCTAGCGTGGGGCTAACTAGCTCAGAACAACCCTGTAGCGATCCTCCAGCAGAACCCGAGCAGCCAGGAACTCAGGCCGGCTGGGTGACGGTACGCAGGAAGCATAGAACCCAGCCCGTGGGCCACCACCAACCCGTCCACGTTTCTAATAGATTTTCCCCGCTCAGTGACGCACCCACTGACAAGCCGACTCTGATAATTGGCAGCTCCATAGTCAGAAATGTGGCATTAGAGGTTCCAGCAACCATAGTTAAATGTTTACCTGGGGCCAGAGCGGGCGACATTAAATCTTATCTGAAACTGCTGGCTAAGGATAAGCGTAAATACAGTACGATTGTTATTCACGCTGGCGGTCACGACACCCGGTTACGCCAATCGGAGGTCACTAAAAATAATTTTGCTTCGGTGTGCAAGTTTGCCAAATCAATGTCGGACTCCGTAATTTTCTCTGGCCCCCTGCCTGATCGGACCAGTGACGACATGTTTAGCCGCATGCTGTCCTTCAACCGCTGGTTGTCTAGGTGGTGTCCTGAAAACAACGTGGGCTACATTGATAATTGGAAAACTTTTTGGGGAAAACCTGGTCTGATGCGGAAAGACGGCATCCATCCCTCTTTGGATGGTGCAGCTCTTCTTTCTAGGAATATGGCCAGTTTTATTAGTCCTCCATGACAACCCAGGGTCCAGACCAGGAAGCAGAGTTGTAGTTTAACACACCCCTCTGCAGCTTCTGTACTGTTACCCACCCACTACCCCATAGAGACAGTGTCCTGCCCACGGCCAAAACCACACAGATTAAATATCAGGCTTAATAAAGCAAATCATGGAAATCTCATAAATATTAGAACAAATTCAACTGAGCAGAAAACTAGAAAAAGTAAATGTGGGTTATTGAACATTAGATCTATTTTTTCTAAGATTTTGTTAGTTAATGACTTGATTTGTGATAATCAGAATTCTTTGCTCTCTCTCACAGAATCCTGGCTGCAGCAAGAGGACTATGTTAGCTTAAACGAATCGACTCCTTCAAATTATTTAAATCGAAATTGCTCGAAGTACAGGGCGAGGAGGAGGAGTAGCAACCATTTTTCATTCGGATTTATTAATCAGTCCCTTACCAATTAATAGCTACAGTTCGTTCGAACATCTTATTCTTAATTTTCCTAATCCAGATTGCAAAACTGTAAAACCACTCTTGTTTGTAGTTTTGTATCGTCCACCAGGCCCTTACTCTGAGTTTTTGGATCAGATCTCTGATTTTTTATCTGATTTGGTGCTAAATACTGATAAGGTCATTGTAGTGGGGGATTTCAACATCCATGTGGACATTGAAAATGATTGCCTCATTGTAGCCTTTAGTAATATCTTAGACTCAATTGGTTTTACTCAAAGAATACATAGCTCCACCCACTCCTGCCATCATACATTGAACCTTGTGCTGACTTATGGCATAGAGTGTGAGGAAAAAAATGATCTTTCCACATAATCCAGTCCTCGGACCACTTTCTGATAACCTTTGAGTTTTTTATAACTGAGTTCTCGAAACATAAAAGTAAATTTCACTCTAGTCGGTCTCTATCTGACAACGCTGTTGCATCTTTTAAATCAACTGTTCCATCTTTACTGTCCTCAGCATCTCAGAGGCATGTAGCAGAGGGCAATATTTTCAGTTCTAGCCCCTCACAAATTGATGCCTTAGTTCATCATGTTAATTCCTCTTTACGTGTGGCATTAGATGATGTTGCCCCTTTAAAAAAGAAGGTAATTAGGGACAGGAAGTTGGCTCCCTGGTTTAATTTTCATTTACGAGCCTTAAAACAAAACTCTAGGAAATTGGAGAGAACATGGCGCTCTACGCACCATGAGGAGGCCTACCTATCCTGGAAAAATAGTCTTGTGCTTTATAAAAATAAGCTTCGACAAACTAGAACTGTTTATTTCTCAGCATTAATCGAGGAGAATAAGCATAATCCTAAATTTCTTTTCAGTACAGTTGCTAAACTTACACAGAATCATAGCTCTGAGCCATCTATGCCCTTAGCCCTCAGCAGCAATGACTTCATGGGATTTTTTACAAGTAAAATTAATTCTATTAGAAACAAAATCTTTAGCATCCTCCCTAATGCGATTTCTTCTTCCTCAGTAAGTGAGGGAGCATCAGAGGTGACTGTAGAACCTCATCTGTGCTTGAACCGTTTTGATCCAGTTGAGCTTTCAGAGTTATCAAAAATATTAGCTTCATCGAAACCTTCAACTTGCATTTTGGATCCAATCCCAACCAAATTATTTAAAGAAGCATTTCCTTTGGTTACTGCCCCCATTCTAGATATAATCAATCTATCCTTAGTAAATGGATATGTACCACAGGATTTTAAGGTTGCTGTAATCAAACCTTCACTTAAGAAGCCTTCTCTGGATCCAGATGACCCAATGAATTATAGACTAATATCTAACCTTCCATTTTTATCCAAAGTCCTGGAGAAAATAGTGGCCATCCAAATATGTGAGCATTTAAACACTAATGCTCTGTTTGAGGAATTTCAGTCTGGTTCTACAAGCTACAATGATGTTCTGCTGAGCTGTGGTGGCCTCATGGAGGGGGCCATTGTCTAGCACACTGCTGCTAACCACTTAAACGTTCTCCCTCTCCTGATAATAACGTTTTGCTTTCCTTGACGTTGGATGACTAGGATATATACAATAAAGTTTATCTTTCACCAAATAGAATATTTACTAAGACATCACAATATAACTATAGCCACATTACTTTGTCACAAACACACACACACACACACACACACACACACACACACACACACACACACACACACACACACACACACACACACACACACACACACACTGACTTATCTCTGCACCCTGCAGCTTGAAGGTGGTCAGGAAGGAACAGAGGGAGGGGTGCTCCCCCTGCCGTCCATGTGGGGGTGCTGTGGACTTGCTGCATTTCTTGTCTCTGTGCTCTGGAGCTTTAAATAAAGAATTAAGAAGTGAAATGTGTGTGTGTGTGTGTGTGTGTGTGTGTGTGTGTGTGTGTGTGTGTGTGTGTGTGTGTGTGTGTGTGTGTGTGTGTGTGTGATGACAGAGATGGAAGGAAGAAAGAAGAGAGGCTTCCTATTCATAATCTAGCCACTCGATTTCTTCTGAAAAACTGACATAACACGGTGGGAGGATGATTCATGGCTGAAGAGGGACGATCTGTTTCTGCAGAGGATGAATATTTGGGCACCATGAGACCATTTAGAAGCAGCCATCACTGTGTTGTAAATATGTGCACTCTGCTGGTCCTGATGGTTTTGTTCTAAGCTGCATTTTCTGAAACCAAATCAAACTCACAGCAGTGAGAGGTCTTAGTGCTGCAGAGTGCCCCTGAGCGTTACGTGTGTGTATCACTTCCTGAAGGCCTAGGACTTTGGGTCCAGCAGGAACTCTATAAGCTCTAGGCCTGTTCAGTTCACTTAGAGCCTTCTCTCAGCTGCTGCGGCACTTGCTGTTTGAGGGACAGGTGTGGTGTAATGGAGTGGCTGAAATGTCAGAAGTGGATGCAGACGTGCACAGTGAGAGGATTAATGCAATGCCTGTGAGCCACGCAGCCAGTTCTGCTATCATGACCTTGTCGACTAACTGCCAGTCAACCCAGACCTCCAAGGGATCTGCTTCCTTAGCACAGGCTGATGTCTGTCACCCCGCGCACCACACACACACACACACACACACACACACACACACACACACACACACACACACCACCCACCAACCCAAAGTGCGATCACGACAGGTAGCAGCAGAATGGAGGATGACTCTTTTCTCTGAGCTTCAGAGACATTCACGGAGCAGAAAGAGGGAGAGAGAGATCAGGGAGCAGATTCAATCAGGCCTGGCTGAGACATTCCTTCTGAATGAAGAAATCTTCCAGGGACAGGTGGAGGTCTCTCTCTCTGAGACAGAAAAAAAGTCATGTCCCTTTGTGTAACCAGAGCCTTTTCTGTCTAGAAAAAGGAGAATAAATTATATCACACTAGATAGTGCTGGTGTACTTGACACTGGTGACCAATTAAAATCATTAGGCCTGGAGCTCCGAGAGGACGAGGAGCCCTGAGTGAACCAGAACCCTAGAGTGTAATCCAGAGAGCAAGGAAGTTATTTTGATCTAGAAATGTGTGTGTGTGTGTGTGTGTGTGTGTGTGTGTGTGTGTGTGTGTGTGTGTGTGTGTGTGCATTTGTTCATTTTCATCTCTCTAGTCTGTTTAGATACACACAAATTATCGCATTTGTCAATCGCCGTGTTTTATTTATAAAATGTTCTTTCATTTTTGTTAAATTTACCAGCCTGCCACTTCTGCTTTGGTTTGACTTCCTGCCAGAATTGATGCAGCTCACTCACAGCTCACGCTCACGCTGAAACGACCGCTGCTGGGCACGAGCCTTTGTGGTGCTTTGCAGCTGATGTGACTGAGAGTGTAGGTTAACAAGGACACCGATAAGACGCGCTCATTGTTCCACGGAGCTTCACGGCGCATTGTCGCACTTCCGTGCCTGGTGTGTTCCGGTCATTGGAGCAACATTTTGCAGCCAGCCCAATGGATGATCTTCCATGAAGACAGGGCTGCTGTTTGAAGGCCCTTTGGTCGGCGGCTGGATGCATCTTTGTGTCAGACACTAACGTACCAGACTGAGAAAACCCATGGACAAAAACAGCTTTGAGGACAGCCTGTGGACGACAGGTGCAGGAGATAATCATGTGAGGTAGAGGAGGTGGTGTCTCAGACTTGAAAGGACATGTTCATCCTCCCATCTACCGATGGCCAGCTGGTTTGAGGAGCTGTGCTTTGTTCCTTGTCCGTATTTTTCTTTAAACATCTTTTGTATGTTCTTGCTGTGTTTGTCTTCAAATTCCATTTTTGGTTCTTTTTTAAACACAGATAAGGTTTCTCTTTTCCTTGCTGACGGTTTCATTTGCGGCTGCAAACATCCTCAGAGCTGACGGTGGCGTCACTTCCTACTCCGTTTATCCGCGGGCAGCAGAGAGCGTTGTCGCCCTCTGCTGCCCGCTCTCTGCATCATCAGAGAGGGGAGAGCGGGTAAACGGAGTAGGAAGTGACGCCACCGTCAGCGTCAGCTCTGAGGATGTTTGCAGCCGCAAATGAAACCGTCAGCAAGGAAAAGAGAAACCTTATCTGTGTTTAAAAAAGAACCAAAAATGGAATTAGGCTGAAGAACAGCTGTGATGTTTGCCAGCACCACATTTCTGAGGCACACAATGCTGCATTCTCAGTATTCCCTCCACGTCGTCTCCAGCGCTCTAATCATCCCTTTTATTTTCTGAATATCACACACTCCCTGTGATGATGAAAGAGAAGAAGTGTTTTAAACTTCCTCCCTCTTTCCTTCCATGATACTCCTGTCCTTTATCCACTGTGTCTCCTCCTAAATGAGTCAAGGATTTAGGCCCATATTATGTGGATTAGTTTGGAAAGCCTCTGTGTAATCAACCTTTCTGTTGGCTGGGTTACTCATCACACCAAATGTTAATAGGAGTCAGAAATGCCATCAGAAATCATTTAGACAGCATACAGCTCCAGTAGGAAACAGCTTCTTATCAGAACACCAAGGCCTGATAAACTCTGGAGCTACAGCTGCAGCGCTTCCACTCACTGGGAACGAGCAGCAGAGTCTGCACCCTGATGGACCGGCCAAGGCAATCAGACAGAAACAGCAATGGCTGCAAATGTCATTAAGTAAAGAAAAACTGTTTACTTTGTGTGTTTGATTCTCATTTCTTCTTCATAGTTATTATTTCCTGGGTGAAAATTGTTTATACACTCACAGTGTAATTAGTGGAGCACTGTCATTGCTCCCTAACCAATTACACACACACACACACACACACACACACACACACACACACACACACACACACACACACACACACACACACACACACACACACACACACACACACACACACACACACACACACTTTTATTTCTTTATTTATTCTTGTTAATACATTTATATCCCATTTATTCTTTTATGTGTTATGAGATTTCAAAATAAAATGAAATATCAGGTTGGTTAGTTTATTTATGCACATCAGTAACACAGTCTTTCTTAAAGAAAAAAACACACTGGCAGCGTCTGAGCACGGTTTTCAAGGGAATTTCTATGTTTCGATGGTAAAGTCGGTCCAGACAACCTATCCAGACCACGCCAGTAACAAGACCTTTTTGGCACCCTTCTGTTGTAGGTCCAGACTTTTCTGGAGTGGTATGGTTAGGGTGGAGCAACAACACAGTCCGCTGAATGGGGGACAGAAATACGTCACCACTGAGAAAAAAACTCGGAGTTCCATTGTTTGTTTTTAGCTGTACGCAAATGTGAGGAAATGCCAGCAAGTAAGTTTTGGTCATCTTCTTATCTCCTTACATTCCTCACCATCATCGTCAGAGTCCACAGTCAGGAGAAGCTAGACTGATTTGGTAAGTTTGTTTCTCAGAGGATGGCGGCCGAAGGATCTGAGCTGATGTTGGAACGTTGTCCGGCCAAGCGGAAGGAATTAAAGCCCAAAATACAAAAGTTAAGGACAGAAACAGCCAGAGTGGATTTTTTTTTTCCAAATTGGAAATACACAGAGGTGCTACCATGCACTGGATGCTATTATAGCCACAGACTGAGGCAGCAAGGCAGGCCTAGAACCAGAGACCACACTTAGAAGTCTCTTTAAATGTTAGCTCTGCAGAATTTATTGCAGCACAGAATACTGAATATTTGCACAACCTATTTTGTGAGTTCATACAGTTTTATATTTTTGTCTGTAATCCATTTTTTAGTTTTTTTCTTACACAGTTTAGTAAAAATGATTTATTGTACCTTACATGTTTCAGCTAGTAGCTCTAGCATCCTCAGAGATCGCCGGTGATGGTGGCGTCACTTCCTTTTATCCGCGGGCAGCAGAGGATGATATCGCCCTCTGCTGCCCACGTCCTCCTTGCTGATGACATGCATGATCCAATGTGTATATTCCATTGTCTCTGTCCATGGTCCTGAATGAGACTGTAAACAAGAGGACCAACACATACAAAATGCATTAAAAACCTGCGGACACACATGAACGTAAATAAAGGAAAACTGCAAACAACAATAGAAAAGAAAAAGAACCAACAAAAAGAGCCAGAAACAAAGAGACCAGAACCAAAACCCGTAATGACCCTTCCATATATCAGAGTCATAACAGAAAAATAATAACAATGAAAAACATAATGTCAATATACCAACAAAAACATACACAATGGTCAGAAAAAGATGAGTACACCCAAAAGGCAAGATATCAACAGATAAAAAATGTGGAGTCATGTATGAAATACCAAGCAAACTCTGCAATAAAACATACATAGGAGACGCGGACGCCAACTCAACACACAAAAAATAGAACATCAAAGGGAGTGTAAGAGGTAAACAAGTCGAAGACAAACAAGAGCAGCAAAAGAAGAAGCAGAAAGTACAATGAAGAAATCAGCTGTACCAGACCACTGCACAAGGGAAAACCACATAATGGACTTGGACAGTACACAGATCATAAACACAGAACAACAAAAACATAAAAGGTAAATCAAGGAAGCGATAGAGATAAGGAGGCATGGGCACAGGACCATGAACAGAGACAAACACATATACACATTGGATCATGCATGAGACAGTGTCAACAGCAAGAGGACACGGGCAGCAGAGGGCAACATCATCCTCTGCTGCCTGCGGATTAAAGGAAGTGACGCCACCATCACCGGCGATCTCTGAGGATGGCGCAAGCTACTAGCTAAAACATGTAAGGTAATCAAATCATTTTTACTTAACTGTGTAAGAAAATAACCAAAAAATGGAGCTGCACAACTTGTTTATAAAATCATGCATGATGGTTCCTTTTACCCCGCCTGCTGACATGAGAGCCCAAACTGCAATAGAAATGCTCTCCTGAAGTTGCAGACCCATACCAGAACACGCCAGTCCATAAACACCCGCTCCGCTCTATCCCAGACCCCGCAGATGGAGCCATGGCTTAATCCTCCTCAGAACACACAGCTGATCTAAATAAACCTAATCACTGAGTATAGTGCCAGTGTGATGACAAAATAACCCCCCTAAACCACATCAAGTGATGTCTGCAGGACGTCAGGGGAGAGAATTTTATTTTTAATTACTTATGATAAGATCTATTAATTAAATTAAAAACTGAAATCAATTTACTTCTTAACACATGGTACACCAAATTTAAATGATTTGGATAAAAGGTCTGGCTAGTTGCTTTAAGCGCTCTTTCTCAAACCCATCATGAAATAACACCTTCTAACCTTTCAGCCTCGGAGACTCAGACTTCCAAACTCTGAACGTCACTGAATTAAGTTGAATGTGAATGAATAATGCATTGAAAACTTCATTTTGATATTCTTTAAAGGTGACATTTACATTAACAGAAGAACTTTTATATTGAGAAACCAGGTCAGACAAGAACAGGTTAGGGCTCGACCCAGAACCAGGGCGAACCTTCAGAAACAGAAGCTGTATTCCTTTACCAATACATTTTTCTGTTCAGATTTATGTAGATACCAGATAGGAAGACCAGAGTCAACAAAAAGAAAATATTTTATGTAAATCTGTTATAACAGATCTGCTCCCTGTAACATCTGCTCGTCACTACAGAGTTGACCAGATTAAGATGATTCCTGTTTTAATAAGAACTTTAGGGGAAATGGACCCGAGGCCTTTGTGTTCAGCACTTAGAACGTCTCTCTAGGTACACTGTGACAAAGGTAAAGTATATATTCAGCATCCGTTGTTTTATTTTCTGCTGCAAAGACAACTCCAGACAGTAAACATTTTGAGTTTGAGCTGTGGGATTGTGTGTTGTCTCCTTTCTGCTCTGAGGTAAAACTCTGCTGTTGTGGAGTCGTGCGGTGAGCCTCAGAGCAGGGACCTTCACGCTGACTGAGAGGCATCAGTTATTGATTGCAACCATTAGCAAATCTTGACTGGGTTGGTTTGAAAAGCAACTCGGGATAAATGTGCCTGAAAAGCTGCAGAGATCCGACTGAACAGACGGAGCTCCGACGTGCAGCTGACACCTGGCTCCTCACAGATTAACACCTGAAAACATCACCTGCTGGAACAACAACACTGATGTGGCTCCACACTCCCGCTGCCACCAGAAAATTATTTCTGAAACTCAGAACGATCAGTACAGGTGCAGAGCACCCGAGGTCAGTGGTCACTTACTTGTTCTGTTCGATATCTTTGATCTCGCTCTTGTAGCGTTTTTAATCTACATAACTAGAATTTAACGCTGTGCTATTCAGCTCTGCTAAATTCTGAGAAAGATCAAACGATTTGGCAAATAAAACTTATCTTATATATATATATATATATATATATATATATATATATATATATATATATATATATATCCATGGATATTTATATAATCGATAGAAGTTCATACACCAGCTGGTTTGGTCTATATTTAATCAAAAGATTAATATTTAATTTAAGAGATTTAAATTAATAGCAAAAACTTATTAATTCAGAAGATCTAAAGAGATCTTTCCTCGTTCAGTGACCAAATATACACCACTCTGTGTTTTATTCAAAGAAGAGTCAGGTTTAAAAAGTTAAGAATTTATTACTAACAATTTAAAGATGACAATTTAAAAGACAATTCATAAATGACAATTTATAAAAGCTTTGATATTAAACTTGGTATTAAAGCAGTCTGTCTGGATGAAACTAAAAAGGAAGTGTGTGTGTTTGAATGTGTGAATGTAGGTCTCAGAAGGTTTTTATCTTAGAGAGAGAAAACACATTCTGGGTGAAATAATTTGGTTTGCAGTTAAGCTAAATTATTTCTTAATAAAACAGGCATCCAGACGCAATCTGTGTTCTACCTCACCGTTCAGACAACCCTCTGTTTGACCCAGAGGTCAAGGGAGGATGTTGATTAGCCTCGGGGTACTAGGTCCGGTAGAGGAGACCAGTGGTACCGACTCTCTGGTCCTAGACTTGCCGCAGGTACACAGGTGGGTGGTTTTGCGTCTTGAATTTACTCTGAAGGACTTTGTGTCAGCTTGTTGCAGATGGCATTTGTTGTTGAAGCAATTCTACCAGCGTGCCAGAAAGCTTCAGTAGAGGTTTCGAGCGGCCGACCCGATACTCTGAGGCACTGAGACAAGACAGGGCTTAAATACACTGGGGCATAATGGGAGGATGATGAGCTGCAGGTGTGAGGGGAGAGAACCAGGCGAAAGTGATAACTAATCAGGGAGGAGGAGCAGGAGAGGACACCAGACCTAACTGGGAAAGGACACACACACACACACACACACACACACACACACACACACACACACACACACACACACACACACACACACCACAAAACTGGAGTAATAGACCTATAGAGCTCCGGGAGTTGACGTCACTTCTCCCGGCATGCAACAGTTCAAATTGAAACGGCGCCATATTGGCATGCAGAAGCCGGCAGCTGGACTATTTGTTATTGTCAGAAAACTCAATCAGACAGGAAATATGGTAGATTCCTGTTGTGCCCCAGGATGCAGAACAGACATGGACGACATAAGGAATGAGTCATCTACAGGATTCCCCAAGATCCGGAGCGCCGCAAACGTTGGATCATTGTAATAAAACACGCTAGTGACCGGGCGAAAATGAAACTGTGGGATCCCGAGAGTAAAGGTTTTCGCTTATGCAGCGACCGCTTCATATCAGGTACTTAAACCAACGTTTCCTCAACTGTGTGTGGTATTTATTTTAAATGCTTTTATTATGATTCTTAGTGGGCTTCCTAAACTTATTTTGGCGTGGCTTTTTCTGTCTTATTACTCATAGCAACAAGTAAACATCACGTAAAACGTTGCCTCGTGATTTCTGCGTGCTGCCGTTTACGTGTTTTATGATCACAGCAATTAACCGGCTAACCTGTATTTAATTTTTAAGCAATGGTTGATCAATTGTCAGATCACACATAAAAAGCATTTTGGATTGCTATTATCTGTCTCACCAAGACTGCTTATGTCAGCGCGCTGCGGAGTGGAGCGGAGGAAAGGCGTGGATCCAGACCGGGGAGTAAACAGGCAGCAGGTAGGAACGGTCAACCAGGATTTATTAAGCACGCTGGACAATGAAACAATGATCCGACACAGTACAAAGAACAGACAGGGTTTAAATACAGGAGGGTTGGGAGCTAAGGTGATTGGGAAACGAGAGGCAGGTGGGAATAATTAACGAGACACAAGGCTGAACTAAACGGGGAGACATGACCGGGTGTGACAGTACCCCCCCCCTCAAGGGGCGGATCCCAGACGCCCACAGGAACGAGGAGCAGGGTGGGAGGAGGGGAACCAGGAGGAAGGGCCCAGAGGAACAAAGGGACAACCAGAGGGGTAGAGGAGGAGGCGACGACAGGCTCTTGGAGGCCGGCGTCTGAGGCAGAGGAGGCGACGACAGGCTCTTGGAGGCCGGCGTCTGAGGCAGAGGAGGAGACGACGAGCACTGGAAGGCCGGCGCCTGCGGCAGAGGAGGAGGCGACGGGCCCTTGGAGGCCGGCGCCTGCGGCAGATGAGGAGGCGACGGGCCCTTGGAGGCCGGCGCCTGCGGCAGATGAGGAGGCGACGGGCCCTTGGAGGCCGGCGCCTGCGGCAGAAGAGGAGGCGACGGGCCCTTGGAGGCCGGCGCCTGCGGCAGAAGAGGAGGCGACGGGCCCTTGGAGGCCGGCGCCTGCGGCAGAAGAGGAGGCGACGGGCCTCTGGAGGCCGGCGCCTGCGGCAGAAGAGGAGGCGACGGGCCTTTGGAGGCCGGCGCCTGCGGCAGAAGAGGAGGCGACGGGCCTCTGGAGGCCGGCGCCTGCGGCAGAGGAGGAGCTCTGCAGGCTGGGCCGGCGACAAAGTCACTGCAGGCTGGGCCGGCGTTGCCCTCAAAACCACCATCGGAACCGGAGACCATGGAGACGCCGGGCTGGATGGAGCGTCGGCCTCTTGAGTGCAAAGAGCATCCCCAGACGAGGCAGCGGCGATGTCATCGGACGAGCCAACTTCAGAGGAGGAGGCGACGTCATCGGACGGGACGTCATCAGAAGAGGAGGCGACGTCATCGGACGGAACGTCATCAGAAGAGGAGGCGACGTCATCGGACGGGACGTCATCAGAAGAGGAGGCGACGTCATCGGACGGGACGTCATCAGAAGAGGAGGCGACTTCTGGACACGAGGAAGAGGCGTCGGCCACAGGACTGGCAGGGGCGTCGGCCACAGGACTGGCAGGGGCGTCGGCCACAGGACTGGCAGGGGCGTCGGCCACAGGACTGGCAGGGGCGTCGGCCACAGAGCCCTGGACCGTCGACTTCTGGACCGTCGACTTCTGGACCGTCGACTTCTGGACCGTCGACTTCTGGACCGTCGACTTCTGGTCCGGGGGCGAGGACTTCTGGTCCGGGGGCGTCGACTTCTGGTCCGGGGGCGTCGACTTCTGGTCCGGGGGCGTCGACTTCTGGACCGCCGACTGCTGGACCGCCGACTGCTGGACCACCGACTGCTGGACCGCCGACTGCTGGGGCCGACCCGTCCGCTTCGGGGCCAGAACCGGAACCGTCTGCTTCTGGGCCCATCCCTTCTGCTTCTGAGCCCGTCCCTTCTGCTTCTGGGCCCTCTGGAGTGGAGGCGAGGCAGCTGCAGGAGGGGCTGCCTGGACAGGCTGGACTGGAAGTGGTGGAACTGGTAGGGCTGGAAGCCGTGAGAGCAGGGGGAACAGCCCGTCCATCTGAAGCTCCTGGAGGTTGAGGGTTCGATGGAGCTGGGCCAGTTCAGCCTGGAGACCAGCGAGCTCCGCTGGGTGGACGGGCTCGCTCCTCTCCTGGCGGTTCGGGGAGGATAGAGTGTCCAGGTGGCTCTCCTGGAGGCTGACGAGCTGGCGGATCCGGTCAAGCTCCGCCTGGAGCTCCAGCAGCTGGGCTGTGGGTGTGGTTCCTCCGCCTGCAGATGACGAAGGCGCTGGTTGGACCGGAGACGGGACTGCTGGTCTGACTGGGGGCGTGTCCAAGTTGGCGCACTGAGCCAGAACTGCAGCGAGCTCGCGGCTCCGTCCAGGGACCAGCCGCTGCGGTGGAGCCCGGCATGCCTCCCCACGCCGTGGGCCAACTCCCGGGGAGCACACAGCCAGGCGGGTGCCCACGAAGCTGGAGCGATCCGGAAGCGGCTCCCGGTCCGACCCCTCGTCCGGTTCCGGGAGAGCAGCGAGGATTGCTGCGGCTGATGGCCGAGGACGGCGTTTTCGGCGAGGCAGAACTGAAGCAGGGGAAGGCGATGGAGAAGATGGGTGGTGGCTCGAAGTGAGCCACTGAAGCAGGTGCTCCCACGGGAGAATCTCCTTGCTGGATCTCACAACGGGTTTGGGTCGGATCATTCTGTCAGCGCGCTGCGGAGTGGAGCGGAGGAAAGGCATGGATCCAGACCGGGGAGTAAACAGGCAGCAGGTAGGAACGGTCAACCAGGATTTATTAAGCACGCTGGACAATGAAACAATGATCCGACACAGTACAAAGAACAGACAGGGTTTAAATACAGGAGGGTTGGGAGCTAAGGTGATTGGGAAACGAGAGGCAGGTGGGAATAATTAACGAGACACAAGGCTGAACTAAACGGGGAGACATGACCGGGTGTGACAGCTTACGTGTAAATCTGTTATTTGTCCATCCATCCATCCATTTTCATCCGCGTATCCGGAGTCGGGTTGCGGGGGCAGTAGCGTGACTTCCCTCTCCCCAGCTGCCGGAGCCAGATCCTCCGGGTAAATCCCAAGGGGTTCCCCGGTCAGGTCGGTGTTGTGCCGGTAAGAAGTCCGCTCCGACAGCTTCTGGCATCGGAGCGGGCAGTAGAGTCGAGAGTTCCAGACCTTCTCCCCAGCTCCTCCGGCCGGGTAAATCCCAAGGGGTTCCCGGGTCAGGTCCGGTGTTGTGCCGATAAGAAGTCCGCTCCGACAGCTTCTGGCATTTTTAAAAAGTATCCCAGGGGCACGGTAAGGGTCGGAGATGTTTAGTCTATTTAATTTCTGACTATATAAAATGATTTCTTCCATTTTAAAGTGTGAAGTAAACTCCGACGAAGTAAAATCCAAGCGGATCCCGTTCATGTTCATGGTTACATCCGTGTTTGTTTACCTTTTTTGCATGCCAAAATGGCGTCCACTAACTGAGAGTCACGTGGGGTCCGGAGCTCTATGGAAATTATGGTGGGGAGACTGAAAGAACACAGGACCTGAGAGGGAATATCTGGAGGGCTGAAGACCAGGGGACACAAGAGGAACACAAAGAGACACAGACACAGACCATGACTTTGACAAGTCGTCAAAGAGTTATTGTATATTACAATGGCTGTTGGCAGGAAGGATCTCCAGTAGCGGTCAGTGTTGCAGCGAAACTGAAGAAGCCTCTGACTGAAGACACTCTTCCGTTGTTGGACAGTCTTGTGAAGAGAATGCTCAGGGTTGTCCATAATTTTCTTGATTCTCTGGAGAATCCTTCTTTGCATTATCTCCTCCAGTGGTTCCACAGTCGTCCCCAGAACAGAACCAGCCTTTTTTATTAGGCTGTTGAGCCTTTTCAGGTCCCTGCTTCTGATGCTGCTACCCCAACAGACGATGGCTGAAGAGATTACACTCTCAACAACAGACTTGTAGAAGATCTGCAGCATCTTGCTACAGACATTGAAGGACCTAAGCGTCGTCAAGAAGTGCAGTCTGCTGTGTCCCTTCTTGTAAACGGCTTAGCTGTTCTTTCTCCAGTCCAGTCTGTTGTCCAGGTGAACTCCAAGGTATTTGTATTCCTCAACCACCTCCACTTCTTCTCCCATGATGGAAACAGTGTTTGACTCCACCCTGTTTCTTGTGAAGTCTAAAATCATCTCCTTTGTTTTGTTCACGTTCAAGGTCAGATGATTGTTTCCACACCATGCCACAAAGCGCTCCACCAGCTCTCTGTACTCAGCTTCCTGTCCATCTCTGATACACCCAACAACTGCAGAGTCATCTGAGTATTTCTGTAGATGCCAGGTCTCTGATTTGTACTGGAAGTCTGAGGTGTACAGGGTGAAAAGGAATGGTGAGAGTACAGTCCCCTGTGGTGCTCCAATGTTATTGATCACCTGGTTTGATGTGCAGTTCTTCAGTCTCACAAACTGTGGTCTGTTTGTCAGGTAGTCTTTAATCCAGGCGATAGTTGAGGCCCCCACCTGTGTCTTCTGGAGTTTCTGGCAAAGTACATCAGGCTGGATTGTGTTGAATGCACTGGAGAAATCAAAGAACATGACCCTGACAGTGCTGCCTGCTTTGTCCAGATGACAGTGGGTTGGTTGAAGCAGCTGGATGATGGCATCTCCAACTCCAACTCCATGGCGATAAGCAAACTGCAGCGGGTCCTGATATGTCCTAGTTTGCTTATTCAGGTGGACCAACAGGAGTCTCTCCAGGACCTTCATGATGTGGGATGTCAGGGCAACCGGTCTGTAGTCGTCACTGACTGATGGGTGAGTTTTCTTTGGAACTGGAACAAGGCAGGACATCTTTCACAGGACTGGAACCTTCTCCTGGGCCAGGCTGAGGTTGAAGAGGTGCTGCAGAATCCCACAGAGCTGCTCTGCACAGGCCTTCAGTACTCTGGGGCTGACACCATCCGGACCTGCAGCCTTGTTCCTGTTCAGTCTCTCCAGCTGCCTCTTCACCTGACTTCTGGAGACAGATAGGTGGGAGGGGGAGGTAAATGGGGCAGCAGCATCTCCTGACTTGGTTGAAGACAGATTTATAGAATCAGAAGAGTCCATGACTGTGTTAGAAGACAAAAGAGCTGGCGTGTGACAGGAAAATGTTGGATCAGAGGAGGATGGAATGTTTGATTGGTTGGGGGACAGGCAAGGAGGATGCTGGGTTTGTTCCTGAACTGAACCTATTGAAGAACTTGTTCAGTTCATTGGCTGTGTCCAGGCTGCCATCTGTGCAATCCTTCCTCTGCCTGAAGCCTGTGATCCAATCATAATTCCAATTGATGTCCTTGTACACATCCATTTGGATAGTTGGAGTAAAACAATGCCCACTGCGCTCGTGTGCAACTTCAGTGTGACGTCTTTCTGTCTTTGCAGACGCTCAGGACAAGTCTGTGGATCTGGAGGACGATGTGAGCAGGTGATCTTTAGCACGTTATCCTGCTCTCCTCTCCAGTGGCCGAGCAGCAGTAGCATTACGTACTACTGGGCCTGTAGCTTAGTTAAAGCGATCAGTAAAAACAAAAGCATACAAATGTGAAGAAGCGCCATGAAAGAGGAAAAAAAGGAAGTCAACAGACAAAGCTAGAGAATAAGAAAATAAAATGTGAGGGGAAAGACGTGCAGACAAGATGGCGTTTGTTTACAACTCTGCACAGGCTCTGCCTATTTAAGCTGACTGAATGGTTGTCAGCTTGTGACGTTCCAAAGGTCAACAAGTTGGTTATTTGTCCACTGTAAGATCAGAGGTCATCACACAGAAGTGCGTCAGACTGATAATTCATATTTATATGGAACACCACATCTTATTGATCATTCAGTAAATGTAACCACTTCTATCACAATCAACCAATATTTGAATTTTGTAGGGTAAATTTGGCACATGTAAACTTATCTATTGAGCTTTTATTTACTTTTTATTTACTAATTGCTCAGAAACACATTTTTTATTTAAATGACTAGATTTTTAATGAGGCTGTATTGGACCTTCAGTGTTTTAGGCTTTGGAACTAGGAAACGGTCACAGAGACACACCTGGTTACTGTTTTAGATTAACCTGTTTCAATAAAAACTCTGACAGGAAACTGGGTTTCATCTGGATCGTGTGTGTCCAGTAGATGATAGATGAGGGATCTCTCAGACCTTGGATCAGGTCCGTGATGAATTTCTTCACATTTCACAGATAACATGACTTTCAGCTGTTGAAAGAACTAAAAAATAGAAAAGTTTATTTGTAAAGCAATTTCAACCAGCAGAAGTCACAAAGAGCTTCACAAAAAGCTGCCAAAATACACAAAACAATATAAAGTTCTAAAAGGTCTTTCATCCTTCACTTTAAACACACACATGCTGTCATGTTCAGGTAGCAGGACTCAAACTGGGAGTAAAAATAGCTGAAGTCAAAACAAAAATGAGAAGATTGGAACATTCAGGAAGCCTCGGAGAATGTTGATCAAGGAGCGTGTGGCTGCTTAAAGTGGATTAAAACTTTTATACGGTACAGTATCAACTTTAACCTCAATAAAGATTCAAATATCATACGCAACACAGTAAAACATCACAGAATAAAACTTGTGTGTGGGTTCAGACATGTTTTTGTCACATTTATTCTATTAAAATAAGAAGGATCTTACTTCACAGACAGCCATAAAGCACACTGCAGTAAGCGAGCAGTAGGACAAGCTCGTGTCAGACTGAGAACAGATTAAACAAAATGTATATCTGTTGGAGACTTTACTCGTGACTTCTAATGTAACTCTGAGGCAGCACTGCTGGAATTGCTTCATATTAGTATTCATCTGAGCCCAGGCTGGTGATTATAATGTCCCTTGCTGTATAACGGCAGATAGCGCTGGGAAATCATTTCTCAGCATGACTACACATGAAGCAATGTCACTGTGACAAGTCTGAGCAGAGCACCAGACCTTACAGGAAACAGGAAGCAGCAGCCAGCTTCTGCTCATCTGCAGGATTTAATTGCCTGCACATCAACAGATTCATTCAGTATGTTGCTCCGTAGCAAACACGTGTATGTTAGCACTGCCAAGGCGGTTTGGAGTTAACCTTAGACCCCTTTACATAGGATAAGGAGCTCCCTATGCTCTCCAAGACCTTGCTGAATCAGGCTGGATTGTGATGAGGTTGGACAACCTCCTCCAGATGCCTCCACCCTCTACACATTTGCAGCAAACAACGATCGTGCCATCACCCAAAATCAAGTCACATTCTGGGAAGACCCGTCAGCTGTTCTGTACAGCTTAGGTACGAGGTCAGCATAGGGGCTCCTGCTAAGACTTTTGAAGAACCAAGCCACTCTGACTCACACAGGTGACTGACACGTGAAGATTACTTGTTTTGGGGTTGTACTGTCACAGCATTGGAGTATCACAAGTAGACATAACGTATTTTTGCTCACTTTGTAGTTTTTGTGTAATTTCATATTTTCTAAAAAAGTCACAATTTTAACCTTAGTGCGCAAAAAAATGCAGACACAATACTTCATCATTCATACCTCCCAATTTTTTACATGAATTTTGTCCTTGGCTTCAGTCCCACAAAATGTAATAAAATATTTGTGCGTTCCTGAGATTGAACCCTTTTTTGGTCCTTTGTTATCAGGTGTAAGATCGTAAACAGAAATGTAAACGAATAGAGAAATATATTTAAAAATGTGTGTGTTATGTCTGGAAGATTTGTTTTGAGGGTGAATCTTCAACACACTGGAGTGTCATAAATGTGCATAAAAATATTTTCATTTAATTTTTTAAATTTGAATGCAGCACAAGGACAGGGGTTGGTTAAACAGGGTTAAAATTTTATCCTTGCCCCGGTATACACGGGGAAAATGCGCAATCTAGTCAAAAACAATAAAAACTCAAAGTTGAGTCTGCAACTGGTCTGGGAACCCAGACCGAATAATAAAAAAAAAATTGATGCTGATATTTAGGCTTATTAGAAAAAAATTATTTACATGGAAGTCAATGGCACAAAAAATGCACCAAGAACATTAAAGTTACAAAATGATTTAACTGTTAAATGGAGTACAGCAATTTTTCTAATTGTTTTTCGTAATTTCCCCCAAAATACACAACCTCCCAATGAATTAGTTAAACTGCATTAGCATAGCCAAAATTATTCACAAAATTACACTTGTCTGCGCAAAAAAATGTACTGAGGACATATAAGGGCTAACCCTTCTACTGTCCTGGCAGGTGACCCCGCCAGGACAGGGGTTGGTTAAACAGGGTTTAAAGGTTATTCCTTGGCAGGGGTGAAGGGATGCACCCCTCAAAAAAAGTTTAAATAAAAAATAAAAATACACCAGAGGTCCATCTGACCCCATTAACTATGCGGGAGGGGTAAAGACTGTGAAACTACATAAAACCAACATCAGAATGTGCCAAAAAGCACAACAGTCATTATTTGTGAGCATTTTTAAATGTGTTTACATAATTATCAGCCTTTCTGTTTGTATACATGTGGAATTCTGTATATTTTGTTAGTTCTTATGTAAAAAAATATATTAATTCATTCATTCATTTTTAAATGTTGCATACGTGGTATATGGTCAATAAAGATCTTTTACATTTTGCCCAATTTCATCAATGTCACAGCTGCTCAGGGTCTGTGTTTATCAGCTTATATGTTTGGTTTAATTTTACATTTACTTTGGCAATATGAACATATTTTCCACCCCAAAATGTTGTAATTAGTATTATTATTATTATTTTCTTTATTAATTGTTTTACTAAAGGACTACAACTGTGTTACGTATCAAAAGGGTCAATTTTCACCATCTAATTGACCACGGTATAACCTTTCATCTACTGACATAAACTCACTATCAGTCTGCCCATCCAAAGTTCTGCTCAGTGCTTGTTTACATACAAGAAAAAACAATATTCAAACACACATTTTCACCCAAGGCCCTGCACTCTCTGTGTAAATGCCAGACTTCAACATTCTTCACTCTGAATAAGTGAAGACTACATGACTTTTCAACTAATAAGCTTAAATAATAATGTGTGATGAATGAACAAGATGTGTTAATCAAATGTTTGAATAACTTTTTCAATTAAATTCAAGCTTATTTATAAAGCACCAAATCAAGACAAGAGTCGTCTCAAGGCACTTCACACAGTAAACATTCCAATACAGGTCAGTTCATTAAGCCTATCAGTAAAAAGTTTCCTATATAAGGAACCCAGCAAATTGCATGAAGTCACTGGGTGTGTCCGAATCCACAGGCAGGATGCTTATGAGTACGGGTCCTCGCCAGTCTAGCTACCACAAACTCCTTCTAGCCCAACCATCTCAGGCCCTACTGCTTTATTTTCCTCTTTTCCCCCTCTCACTGAGAACTGTGTGTCCAAGCTTCTCACGTGCAGCTGCCCTACTACATGCCCTGTTACACCCCTCCAGGCCTAGGAATTACCAGGAGGGGCAACACAAGTGTGGTGGGAGCAAACACGAGGACAAATTAAAGTTCCAAAGGAGTTTATTAACTAAAATTGTCCGTGGCGGGTGTAAATAAGGTCCTTGAAAATAATTAAGCCAGAGGTCTGTTTAATCTAGTCTCTTGAATGAATAAATAAAGTTCTGCGCAAGGCCCCACACTTGTATAATACCCTCCCTGGGGTATTCTTCCTCCTTTTTGGTCCTGCGTTGCTTCTACTGTGACCGGTGTCTCACTCTCTCCCTTTCTCTCTCTCTCTCTCGCTCGGGAAGCCGGTGGTTCTCCTCTAGGGAAGATCTTCGTGTCGGTGCAAAATCCAGTGTTCTGGTTCTCTCAGGTTTTCCTTCTGGATGTGGCAAAAAGGCGATTACAGGTTTTCCCCGTTTCGTCTCTCGTCTCTTGTCTCTGTCTCGTTCCTCTGCTGCTCGTCTCGTGTGCTCGTTCTCTGTTCGATCTCTGGCTGCTCTTCTCCACGACTCTCTTCACGACTCTGTCTGTCTCTCCTCTTCAACTCTCCTCTCTGAAGTCCTGATGAGTGCTGATTATCCACAGCTGGTGTCAGCGGGCCGGCGGGAAGGGTGTGTCTCAGCATGCCTCTCTCCATGGTGCTGATCCTCTGTCTCAGCTGGGCCAGAGCGAGGAGCTGTCCATGGTGCAGTGGTTTAAAATGGAGCTCAGGAACGCAGAGGTCATGACATGCCCACTCGACCCCATTCTGGCTAAGCTGCTCCAAGCTATTGCTCCTACAGTAGCCGCTGCAGTCACACATGTGATCAACGCATCACTGACATCCGGTACATTTCCCACCTCTCTCAAGCATGCTCAGGTTAAACCGCTGCTAAAAAACCCCATCTCTTCCTCCAAATCATGTGGAGAACTACCGACCTATCTCTCTCCTCTCTTTTCTGTCTAAAATCATTTAAAGGGTGGCTTTCAAGCAGATCACAGAATACCTCTCACAAAACTGTCTGCTTGACCCGTACCAATCTGGGTTCAAAAAGGGCCACTCCACTGAAACTGCTCTGTTAGCAGTGATGGAATCCTTAACAGAAGCTAAAGTGACTGCCAAATCCAGAGAAAGCACATGCCTGGTTTGAATCGTACCTCACAGGACGATCATTCAGTGTATCTTGGCTTGGACAATCCTCTACCGTGCACCATCTTGCCACAGGAGTCCTCCAGGGCTCTGTATTAGGACTTCTTCTCCTTGCCATATACACCACCTCACTGGGTGAGATCATTCGATCACATGGCTTCTCCTACCACTGCTATGCAGATGACACCCAGCTCTATCTGTCATTTCCACCGGACGACCACACTGTCTCTGCACGAATATCAAACTGTCTCTCTGACATATCAAAATGGATGAAATCCCACCATCTCCAACTCAACCTCTCTAAAACTGAACTACTTGTCATCCCAGCAAAACCATCCATACAGCACAATATCTCAATCCAAAATGACTTCCTATCTCTGGCTCCTTCAAAGGCAGTTTGAAATCTGGGTGTTGTGATTGATCAACACCTGAGCTTTAAAGATCATGTTGCCTCTGTTGCTGGTTCATGCCGCTTTGTGCTGCATAACATACGAAAGATCAGACCATACCTAACACAACATGCCACCCAGCTCCTGGTGCAATCTACTGTCGTCTCCCGCCTCGATTACATCAATGCCCTTCTAACTGGTCTTCCAGGCTGTACTGTGAGACCTCTTCAAATGGTCCAGAACGCAGCGGCACGTCTGGTCTTCAATCAGCCTAAAAGAGCACACGTCACCCCTCTGTTCATTGAGCTCCACTGGCTACCGCTAGCAGCACGCATCAAATTCAAATTATTAACACTTGCATACAAAGTCCGAGATGGTACGGCTCCCATCTACCTGAATCCTCTTGCAAAGGCTTACGTCTCGGCCCGGCCGCTCTGGTCATCACAGGATCGTCTGCTAGCAGTGCCTACACCACGCTCAGGACAATCCAGACTCTTCTCATGCATCATTCCACAAATGTGGAATGACCTACCAAGCACTACCAGAACAGGGGCTTCCTTTTCAATTTTCAAGAAACTCCTGAAGACCCTGCTCTTCAGAGAGCATCTTCTTAACTAGCACCTTCCCTGCACCTGTCCCCCCTCTCTACTGTCCACTCCTTGTTTCCTCCTCTCCATGATTGATATCAAGTTGTTGTTGTTAGCCTCAAGGGCAACATGCCGATTATCACTTGTAAGTCGCTTTGGACCAAAGCGCCTGCTAAATATTTAAACATAAACATAAAATCAACAGTGATCTCCCAGAATTCTCTTGTGCTTTTTCGCCCACTCAGGTCGTGAAACCAGGAAAGTGGGTTCTGATTAAGGTGCTGAAACCAGAAAATTGGGGCAGCCAGAGGTGAGAAGGTCCATTCCAAGTACTCCTCACCACTCCTACTGCTGTGAAGATTGCTGAGAGACCATCTTGGATTCATCTATTCCACTGCAAGCTCATCAACGTCTATTCACCACTTCTAGAGCGTCAATGAAGCCAGGCTGCAAAGGGGCGGTGGCATAATTAGGAGCCCGCGCCTCAAACCAGTGAAGATGGAGGTCTGCTTCAAGCTTGCTGGGTACATTATCATGATGTTGGTGCTCACAGTCATGGCCCCCTACTTGGGCCGCCTCTCAGCACCTGACTGACAGACTGAAACAGCAGCATCTGACAGGAGTACTGGAACTGGAACTGGATCTGGAACGACGGATTGTGGATCCTCCCTGACCACACACCTACATGACCCAAGTAACCTACACCCCCCTCGGCTGAAGACTCCCTGGACGCAACTATGACAGGACACGGCAAAGAAGAGACGCTGGAAAAGGAGAACTACTTCAATCACCTGCACCCAATCTCCAACCTGGTTTCACGGTCAAACGATCTGAAGGACTTTCGGGGACAACAACAGCTCCCTGACAGGTGGACAACCACCTCAAGACGCCATGGAAGAACCCGGATGTCTCCCTATTGAGAAGTTGAGCTGTGCACTTTCACATCCCAAACTCCATTCTTGCAGTCCAGACCCGAACTACAAGGAACTCATCAACTTAAGACTAAAACCATCCTGATCGACGGACGAGGACTCAAATCGTTCCAACCTATCCTTCAACCGGGATTCTCGGTCCACGGACAGGCCCTTGGATAAAAACACCTGGTTTGGCTCAGCATCTGCCATAGATAGAGCTGCATGAATTCATTCACGGAAACGGTCACGTGCAACCTGCAGCTTTAAATTCATCTGATGCTTCAATAAATTCTACTGATGTTTTCTGTATATTATATGGTCTTGCTAATCCTTCCCTATCTCTTTATAGGAACTGCTGTAAATTGTAGAATTTTTGTATCTCAGTAAATGCAGATCAAGATGGATGATGTTGAATTAACTGATGTTCCATCTAAAACAGGCATCATGGAAGCAAACCTACATCATTTCTTTCTGATGCACTAATAAACCAACAAGCAGGGAAAGCGGATCTCTTTGATGTCAGTGGCTCCCGAGCCTTGTAGTCTGAGCCCATTAAGTTTTTTTTTTTTAGCTCAAAGTCATTTCTTTTTTAAGGGAAGCCCAGAGGTTTAATTTGTACAAATGGCCCCAACGTAACTTAAATCAAGTTTTTGCTGCTGTTGGTGTTAGTGCCGTGTTCTTAAGGCTGAGCTGATCAGCTCACTTAAATTAGACCGTCACCAAACCCAAACACTAATAGTGTAACATGTTGGCTATTTGAGGATGATAATGTAAGGAAATTGAACCCCCCATTACATCTGGGAATCTGCTTATGGTTTCCCTCCACCGCTTACTGTGAACATGGAGGCTCAGATGGAGGTTTTACCGCTCCAAGGCCTTACTGTACCCATGCAGAGCTCCTGAGTAATGTTAGTATTTGAGCCAATTGTTGCACCTTTCACTGCAGACAGCTACTTTCAGTGTGTTTTCCTTCTGGTGGGGGTGTGATGACCCAGTGTCCTGACACCAGAAAGGCTGACTGTCTGCTGTCTGAGACGAGCTGTCTCTGCTGTCCTCACATCTCTAAATGATTGATCTCTTCATCCTGAAAGGAAGCAGCATCTCCTCCACAGGCTGCTCCCAGTGAGATGCTGACAAGAAACCAGCAAAACAAGCTAATTCATTTACTTCTCTCTCTTTGTTGAGAAAACATCAGTTTTTTTTATCTTCTGCATCTAACCAGGTCTGCTTAACTAGCCCCTCTGAGAGGTCAGAAAAGAGATGACTAACCTGTTAGAACAGGTGTGCTCAGCTCAGCGTCCTGGACTCATCAGAAGGTCTGTGCCTCTGAACCTCATGGACCTGATCCCCTCAGGGGGATGAAGCAATTGGATCAGCACCGGTAGACATCCAGGACATTAACATAAAAGAGAATCATGGTTAGAGTTTACTAGAACACTGCTGGGAGTTTCAGAACGGGTCAGAACCAACTCTTCCTAGCATCAGAGCAAAAGTTATGATGCTCTACCTGTGAGAGTAAATCTGTAAGGCTTGTCTTTGGCACTTGGACAACAATTCTGATCGCTTCACTGCTGGACAGAACATGAAGGGGAAAAAAGAACACTCCCCACCTGCTGAGGAGGCTCCAGTAGCATCTCAGCAGAGAGACCTGGTTCAGCTCCATCAGACCACATGCATCAAGGATGGATTTTATCTGCTGCAGCTGGCAGATGATACGAGGTTCTCCCAACAGACTGTTAGGAAATCAAACACTGGAAAGGCCCATCTGTGTCAGCTCTGTTGTGTTTCTGGAGCATGTGTGAAGAGATGTTTAGACCCTGCACTGCATTTTACTGGAAACCAGTGGAGTGTGTTTGATCAAACCTTGACTCTATTGTGTAATTCTCATTAGAACTTTGAGACTTCTAAGACTGAAGTGCATCTGTCCAGCCCAGAAGGACGAGACACACACGTTTGTTCTGCATCACTCTGATTTTACCCAGACAGCACTGCTCTGGGTCTGACAACAGGTCTGGGGCTCAACATTAGAGCCTTTGTGCTGTAAAATCATCTGCATGTGAAACCATTACAACATGAACATATACCGATATGAGCTGGAATAATAAAGGATGCAACATAAACTTCAGGAATTCCACTAAACACATTCAAATCCTGCAAACAGCTGCAGCCCAGAAATTGGCTGAAAGATGACATGATTTTATTTGACTAGCCACAGATAAATAAAGGCTTTTTAATTATTGTCATCCTCCTGGGTGTCTCTGACTCTGTTTTCTGAAGCTATACGAGGGTCAGGTTTTATTTAGCTCTGTCGACTTTAAATCAAAAGGTACAGAAATATTTCACGCTGCAGCCTCAGAGGTGGGATCGGGTTTAACTGGTGAGAATCAGACTTTCATCTGAATAAATCTGTCTCCATCAGACCAGAAAGCTGATTTTTTTTCCATCATCAACTTGTTTTCTCCTGACCATGAAACAGACTCGATAGTCTCAAATCTACTGGAGGTTCCTGGAGATATTTCAGCAGAACAAAGGTTTTTTTTAACCCTTTGATGCTTCCACCACTAACCGACTCGTATTTGTTTCTTCTCCGCTCTGAAGCAGGGGTAATTTCTCTGATCCATTAGCCTGCACTCCCTCGCGTCTGTTTGGACGTGATGTCAAACGGCTCGCTCTTAATCTGTTGGATGCGAAACAATAACTCCCAGAGTGTGGCCCACACCCGGGGAGCCTCTCATCCTCTCACCCCTGACCGAAGAATACAAGTAAACACCAAAGTGATCCTCCCTAATCGTCCATCAGCTCCAGGCTTCCTGTGATTAGACTTGTGTGTGTGTGTGTGTGTGTGTGTGTGTGTGTGTGTGTCCCTTTTCTGTTTGCTGGAACACAGCAGAGAGTTTTTTAGACCATGTGTCTTCTCAGATCAGACAATCTTTATTATTCTTCAGCACCACGCTGCATCTGTCCCAGGGGCGTGCAGCAGCCCACCAGGACAAAGGGGCGGCACATTTAAACAGATCATTATGGCTTTTACTCTGCAAGGCGTCCTCCCACAAAGAAAAAAAAGTCAAATAAAATGTCTTCTACCATGTGGTTTTGCATTAGAAGTGTTTATTTATGTGTGTGTGTTCTCATAGAACCTTCAACAGAACCCAAATCTATACAAATGGTTCAGGTTGTTCTCTACAAAGGAAATTAATCTATTTAGTTAAACCTTGCCATTCTCTTCTCCTTTGCTTCTCTTCAAATGACCCTGACAAAACGAGAGAAATTATTATAGAATAGAATAGAATAGAACAGAACAGAATAGAATAGAATAGAATAGAATAGAATAGAATAGAATAGAACGTTTGTTATATTTGTTATAGGAACAAAAAAGCAGACTAAAAGAGAACAGAGTGTAAACAACAAGAAAACACAAGACAGACACCCAAACGTTCAAACCTCAAAAAGATCAATATGTCTACATTTTTCAAATAAAATATAAGTAAAATGTGCAAACCACAAAAGCAGCAGGAAAGACGGGTTGCAAAAGAGATAATTTAGTTTACTTGTTGGGCGCAGTAGTGGTTGTGATTAGGGTTTGGCATCGAGCATCGATTGGAACCAGGACCAACTGTTAGTTTTTCCCGGAATCGTTCAAAGTTTTTTATTTCGATTCCTAGTTTCGATTCCTAGAATGCCGACAGAAGAGGAATCTGCGGCCGATCTCCGTGAAAAATAACCCTGATCTGCAAATTGTGATCAAGGCTTCTCAGAGCTGATCACACCAGGTGTCTGTGTTCAGCACCGAGTCCCCCCTCCCCCACCCAGATATAAACAAACGCGTCTGCCGAACTTTTACTCCACAGTGTAAACTTTAACTCCTGCAGCGTAGAGGAAACTTGTTAAATATGTCAACACGGTGGATTTAATAGAAACTTTATAAAACAAACTCTGGACGGTGTGAGGTGAGTTTGTCTCACTGCAGAAATAAAAACTCACACACACTGTCAGCAGTCAGACGCAGCCGCTCACCAACACTCGTGTGTGTGTGTGTGTGTGTGTGTCTGAGCATCAGCGTCAGAAGGCTGAAAAATAACCTGTAGAATAATTAAAGTCATCATGCTAGAGCAGCTTTCTCTGTGGTGGACCACACCAGCTTCTGCCAAAATAAATAATAATAATAATAATAATAATAATAATAAATCACACACAAAGTTGTGAACAGTTACATTTCCTTTCTGAAATATTTTTGTTGAGAGTTTTATTGTTTAAAATCTGTTAGATTGTTACTGACAGCAGCTACATTTAAGTTTCACTTTCTGTTCTGAACGCTGCTGCAGCATGGAGGTGTAGCTCTCAGTCATCCTGGACATGATCATCCTGACAGTTTTAGCTGAAAACAGCTGGACGTTTCTGGATATGTTAGAGACATTTAGTCTCTCATCCCAGAGGCTTCTTACAGACTTTGGTTGTGGTCAGAAACAAACATACTGGTTGTGCTGCAAAAATAAAATATGAGTCTTCCTGTTGTTCCATTATGATCTTAGGTGTGTTCTTACTGTGTTGTGGTTCTAATTCCATGCTTTCATTCTTTTTTAAACACAGAAACAGTTTTGTTTACCTGTTTTGTAGCTACAGTTTTGCATGGGACTGCATCGTCGGAGAGGGGAGAGCGGGCAGTAGAGGGCGGCAACGTCCTCCGCTGCCCACAGATAAACGGAGAAGGAAGTGACGCGCCACCATCAGCGTCAGCCTGAAGAAGCCGGCAGCCGTCGGCGAAACTGTAGCTACAAAACAGGTAAACAAAACTGTTTCTGTGTTTAAAAAAGAACGAAAGCATGGAATTCCATTATGATGCGTGAAGGTGGGAGGGGTGGAATAAAAAGTGTTTGTTGGTTCTGATCGGGGTTGTTGTTGTGACTGCCAAGTCTGAAAGTGTGTGTGTGTGTGTGTACATCAGAGAGTTTGTTCTCCATGGATCTGCTAGAATCTTAGGTTTTTTGATCAGAACCTTTTCTATTTAGCCTAAGCTGTTCTTCCCTGTATTGGATTACCTTTTTTGTTTTTGTGTGTGAAATAAACTTTTCCCTCCTCAGGTAAGGAATTAAAAGTAATTCGTGGGGGCCTCCTTTCCTTCTCTGGCACTTCAAAATTGAGTTTGCTGGTTGCTTCATTCCCTCCAAGGTTGCCACATCAGCGTTTGCCTGATCAGGAGAAGCTGATGAGGGTTTGATCTGAGCGTGATGACCTCATACGGTTTGTTGATACAGCAAGAGTCTTCCTATAGCAAAATAAAGATGATTTTACCAGTTATAAAAGTCTAGGTTGCACCAGGTAAAATATCTCTCCACAGAGTAAGGGTGTTCGTCAGGAGGGGTCAGAGGTCAAGCCCAGCATTTTGTACCGTGAGCCAAGGCCTTGAGATTTAACACCTAGAGATAGCCCGGTGGCTTCTCTTACAACACTGTTAATCACCTACTAATTGAAGTCAGGTGTGTTGAACCAAAACATGCTGCATACCTGCCCTCGAGGCCTGGAATTGAAAAGCCCTGATCTATGGTAAAATTCATTTGGATGCAGCAGTCTGTCACTGATGAGATGTGCTGCACCACAGTTAGTTAAGTTAAAAGAGCTAGGCTGTGTAACAACTTTTATTATTATTTCTTAGCCAACAGGCTGCAATATATACCAAGATGGTTGCAACATAACCCACTAGATGAGTCCTGGTTAGCTGTAGAACAGACACTTTGCAATATGATAGAGCTTTCAGACTTACCATTTATTAGCTCAAGCATAAGAAAACAAGAAGGCTTTAAATGTATTGTTATCAGTCCCTCTTTGGCAGCATGGTGGGAGTATCTAAACATGACAGAGTCTTCACTAATACCATGCAGATGCAAACTCATCTGGAATAATCCAGATATTTTGCTAAATAAAAAAATGATAAACCTTCCAGACTGGAAAAGTAAAGGAGTCCTATACCTGGAACACATACAGGTCCTTCTAAAAAAATTAGCATATTGTGTTAAAGTTCATTATTGTCTGTGATGTACTGATAAACATTAGACTTTCATATATATTAGATTCATGACACACAACTGAAGCAATTCAAGCCTTTCATTGTTTCTAATATTGATGATTTTGGCATACAGCTCATGAAAACCCAAAATTCCTTTCTCAAAAAATTAGCATATCATGAAAAGGTTCTCTAAACGAGCTATTAACCTATTCATCTGAATCAACTAATTAACTCTAAACACTTGCAAAAGATTCCCGAGGCTTTTAAAAACTCCCAGCCTGGTTCATTACTCAAAACCGCAATCATGGGTAAGACTGCCAACCTGACTGCTGTCCAGAAGGCCATCATTGACACCCTCAAGCAAGAGGGTAAGACACAGAAAGAAATTTCTGAACGAATAGGCTGTTCCCAGTGTGCTGTATCAAGGCACCTCAGAGGGAAGTCTGTGGGAAGGAAAAAGTGTGGCAGAAAACGCTGCACAACGAGAAGAGGTGACCGGACCCTGAGGAAGATTGTGGAGAAGGACCGATTCCAGACCTTGGGGGACCTGCGGAAGCAGTGGACTGAGTCTGGAGTAGAAACATCCAGAGCCACCGTGTACAGGCGTGTGCAGGAAATAGACTACAGGTGCCGTATTCCCCAGGTCAAGCCACATTAGAACCAGAAACAGCAGCAGAAGCGCCTGACCTGGGCTACAGAGAAGCAGCACTGGACTGTTGCTCAGTGGTCCAAAGTACTTTTTTCGGATGAAAGCAAATTTTGCATGTCATTCGGAAATCAAGGTGCCAGAGTCTGGGGGAAGACTGGGCAGAGGGAAATGCCAAAATGCCTGAAGTCCAGTGTCAAGTACCCGCAGTCAGTGATGGTCTGGGGTGCCATGTCAGCTGCTGGTGTTGGTCCACTGTGTTTTATCAAGAGTAGGGTCAATGCAGCTAGCTATCAGGAGACTTTGGAGCACTTCATGCTTCCATCTGCTGAAAAGCTTAACTGGAGATGAAGATTTCATTTTTCAGCACAACCTGGCACCTGCTCACAGTGCAAAACCACTGGTAAATGGTTTACTGACCATGGTATTACTGTGCTCAATTGGCCTGCCAACCCTCCTGACCTGAACCCCATAGAGAATCTGTGAGATATTGTGAAGAGAAAGTTGAGAGATGCAAGACCCAACACTCTGGATGAACTTAAAGCTGCTATCGAAGCAATCTGTGCCTCCATAACACCTCAGCAGTGCCACAGGCTGATTGCCTCCATGCCACACCGCATTGAAGCAGTCATTTCTGCAAAAGGATTCCCAACCAAGTATTGAGTGTATTAACTGAAAATAATTATAGAACAAGTGGTTGTTCCAACAGACCTTAGACCAGAGATTTTGAGCATAGCACATGATGCCAGTTTAGCTGGACTTCTTGGAGTGAAAAAAACATATGACCGTATACTGCGTAATTTCTTCTGGCCAGGATTAAAATCTGATGTAACAAAGTATTGTCATTCCTGTCGTACCTGCCAAGTTGTAGGGAAACCAAATAAACCAGTCCCACCTGCGCCTCTTTGTCCTATCCCAGTGATTGGTGAACCTTTTGGAAGGATAATATTGGATCGTGTGGGCACATTGCCAAAGTCAAAGTCGGGTCATCAGTATATCCTTACCATTATGTGTTCTGCCACTCGCTTTCCAGAAGCTTTTCCTTTAGGGGCTGTAAAAACTAAACTCATTGTGAAAGCTCTAACCACCTTTTTCTCAACCTATGGCTTCCCCAAGGTTGTTCAGACTGACCAGGGATCGAATTTTATGTCAAAGGTATTTGCACAGGTTTAAAAAGCCTTACGAATCCAGCATCAAACCTCCAGTCCTTATCATCCAGAGTCTCAAGGAGCACTGGAACGGTTCCACCAAACATTAAAAAGCATGTTGTGTAAGTACTGCCTTGATTCAGGCAACAACTGGGATGAAGGTGTTCCCCTTCTGTTGTTTACAGTCACAGAAACCACTCAAGAATCCACTGGATTGAGTCCTGCAGATTTAGTTTCTGGATATACTGTGCACGGTCCTTTGCGACTTGTTAAAGAGAAATGGTTATCAGAGATGCATCAAAATGAACATAATGTGCTGGATTATGTTAGACGTTTTAAAGAGCGTCTTTTTCACGCTGTCAGTTAGCACAAGAGAGTTTATCCAAGGCACAGTCTAAGATGAAAATGCGTTTTGATAAAAAGTCTGTGGCCCGGAACTTCACTCCAGGAGAAAAAGTTCTTGTCCTACTCCCTTTAAGTGGAGCTAGTCTGCATGCTCGGTTTTCTGGCCCTTATGAGGTGGACAGAAAAATAAATGACACTAACTATGTGATCAAAACCCCAGATCGGAAAAAGAAATTTAGAGTGTGTCATGCCAACATGATGAAGAGGTATTTCTCCCGAGAAAATGTTGTAAATGGTCAAAGCCTTCCTGCTGCCTCTGTTCCTGTGTGTTCACCGCCGCCCTCCTATTCTCTTGTAGTTGACAGATTGGTGGAGAAAAGTGGCTCTGTTTCTGTTGCCTTCATCTTGAATTCAGAGGTGATGGGAAACTTAGAATCTTTTCTTTCTTATCTGTCACCATCTAAAAGCAAAGACATTATTGATATGATCAGAGCTAACCAGTCTCTATTTTCTGACCATCCACGGCAGACCTCAGTCCTTCATTATGATATAGAAGTGGAAAGTGAAAAACCAATAAAACAGCATGCATATAGGGTTAATCCTACTAAGCGTGTTTTGATACAGACAGAAGTAGATTATCTGGTTGAACATGGCTTAGCAGTTCCTAGCTGCAGCGCATGGAGTTCGTCGTGTGTTTTGGTGCCTAAGCCCAATGGGGTTTTTCGTTTCTGTACTGATTACTGAAAAGTTAATGCAGTTACCAAACCTGATTCTTTTCCGCTTCCAAGGATGGAGGACTGCATCGATCGTGTCGGCCCAGCCAAGTTTGTTACTAAGTTGGACCTGTTGAAAGGTTATTGGCAGGTCCTGTTAATACCCAGAGCCTCTGAGATGTCTGCCTTTGTAACCTATGATAACTTTCTCCAATATACAGTCATGCCTTTTGGGTTGCGTAATGCACCCGCCACGTTTCAACATTTCATGCAAAAAGTACTGTTTAGAGTCAAAAACTGTGAGGCCTATTTGGATGATGTGGTTGTTTATTCAAGTACTTGGTCAGAACATCTGAGAACACTGTCAGAAGTGTTTAGTCGTTTCCGCCAGGCATCTCTCACTGTAAACCTCTCAAAGTGCGAGTTTGCCAAGGCCACCATTGCTTATTTAGGGAAGCAGGTTGGACAGGGTCAGGTTTGTCCTCTTCTGGCGAAAGTGCAAACAATTATTGATTTCCCTGTTCCGCAGACAAAACGAGAGCTGCGTAGGTTTCTAGGACTGTATGGTTTCTATTGTAGATTTTGTAGAAACTTTTCAGATGTGGTCAGTTCACTAACTGCACTTGTGAGCCCTCAGAAACCATTTGTGTGGTCTTCTGCTTGTCAGGCTGCATTTGAGTCGGCTAAAGCGTTGCTGTGCAGTGCGCCAGTACTGGCCGCTCCGAATGCAGAGCGCCCTTTTAAACTTGAGGTCGATGCCAGCTTGAGTGGAGCTGGAGCAGTTCTTCTACAAGAAGTTGAACATGGTATAGATCATCCTGTGTGTTGTTTTTCCAAACAGCTTAACAAACATCAACTCCATTACAGCACTATTGAAAAGGAGACTCTTGCCTTGTTACTTGCTTTGCAGCACTTTGAGGTTTATGTTGGCTCAACCTCACAACCTGTTCAAGTATTCACAGATCATAATCCGCAATCCCGAATGCGTAACTCCAATCAGCGCCTGATGCGCTGGTCTCTTTTGCTGCAGGATTTTAACCTGCGGATCACGTACAAAAGGGGTAAGGACAACGTTTTAGCTGATGCCCTGTCTCGGGCACATTAGCGATTTTGAGATATTAGAGATTTGTATTTGTTTTTGTCCATAAATAAACATATTTAGGAGGTATGTTTAATTCTTGGGTGTGATGGTGTTACAACCAAACGTTGTAAGTTGTTTTGTTTTGTATTCATAATGTTTCTTAGTGCAGGTGCCCACATCTGATTAGTGAACCAGTGGCCTTGAGAGAGTCCTGATTGGATATTTGATGGGAGCAAACCTTTAAGAGGGACGTCAACACCACCTGCAGCTGATCCTCATTCTCTTCATCCCAACCTGCCACCATCCACTTTGTGTCCTGTGTTGAGTGCTATGTTAAAACCTGTCGTTAAACCTGAGGAAAGTAGGGGTGAACCTGTCATTTTATTTGTTCATTCAGTTTTCTCCTGTTTTTGTAATCAGGGAGGTGAGTTTGGTTGTATTTCTTTTTCTATTTTAATTTGAAGGTAAGATGATTATTTAAGTTAGGGGTGTTTTGTTTGTTGTTTTGGCCTTCGGTTTACCCTGAGTTATATTGATTCTGCCTCACTTTCAGTTATTTTAAAACTTGTAAATAAAAGTCCTTGTATATAAGTCCAACTGTGGTGTGGTACTTGGGATCTGTGGAAAATGGGAATCCACCTTCATGTTGTGGCCTGGCCCCTCCTAGACAGGTTGTAACGCTCTGCCCCACTGGGAGGGTTTGAAACACCGCCATCTTCTACTGGAGACCGTGGCGTGCTGCTGCGCCCTGATTGCTTATTCTGTTATTGTTACCGGTACTTGTCTTGCAATGTGAAATGCTTGGTCTCAGATTGTGTAAGAAGAATAATAAAATTCCCCCCCCAAAATGCAACTTATAGTCCAGTGCGACTTATATATGCTTTTTCGTCTCTTTGCCATGAATTTCTCCAGCCTTATGGACACCTTCAGCTTTACCCAGCATGTTTCTGGCCCCACACATACCAGGGGACACACTCTGGACCTTGTTTTTGCCCTAGGTCTAAATGCTGACAGTGTTTGTCCTGAGGATGTTTATATTTCAGATCACCATTGCATTTTCTTTCACTTGTCAGTTTCTGCGTCCCCACCTCCTGCTCGCCGTATGGTTAGTTCTCGTTTTCTTAATGAGAGCACAGCTAGCAATTTTTCTGCTGCTTTTGATCCACCCTGTTCTTCTGATAACAACCCAGATGCCTTAACTTCTCAGTTTAACGAGCACTGCATCTCCATTCTGGACAACATCTGTCCTGTCAGAACCAGATCAGTTCCTGCAGTGAACCCTACTCCCTGGTTTCATGACAGCCTTCGCAGCCTGAGGCGCCAATGCAGAAAAATTGAGCGTTTGTGGAAGAAAACCCATCTCCACATCCATCTGCTGCACCTAAAGGATCTTCTGTCATCCTTTAACTCTGCAGTCAGAGACGCGAGGGTTTCCTATTTTTCCAACCTGGTGTCCCAGAGCAAAGGGAACCCCAAGGTGCTGTTTAACACCATCAGCAGCATCGTCTCTCCTGCCTCTCCTACAGCCTCCATCCACTCTGTTGCAGACTGTGAGAACTTTCTGTCTATCTTTGTGGACAAAGTCAATAAGGTTAGATCTAGCATCTCTCCTTCAGTCTTATCGCTGCCTCTCCCGACTCCAACCAGGCCCGTCATCCTAGATAGCTTTGCTCCTGTTTCTTTGCCTGAGTTAACCAAACTAGTTAACTCTATGAAGACCTCTGCATGCCCCCTCCACATCTTACCCTCATCTTTGTTTAAAAGTGCTTTTCAGTCCATCGGTCCCAGCGTGCTCTCTATAATTAATGCTTCTCTGGTCTCTGGTCAGGTCCCTGCTTACTTTAAAAATGCTGTACTCCACCCGCTTCTTAAAAATCAGAGTCTTGACCACTCTTTCCATAGCAGCTTCAGACCTATCTCTAAACTTCCGTTCATCTCCAAGATCTTGGAAAAGGTTGTGATTAAACAGCTCACAGCTGCTCTTGATGAACATAACATCTATGATAGCTTCCAGTCAGGTTTTTGTAGAGCTCATTCTACTGAAACAGCTCTTCTTAGGGTCTCTAATGACCTTCTGACTCACAGTGATGCAGGGGACTGTTCTGTTCTGGTCCTGTTGGACCTGACTGCAGCCTTTGACACTGTTGACCATCACCTGCTAATGGAGAGGTTGAGAGACTGGTTAGGCCTATGTGGTGGCATCAGCTGGCATAAGCCAGACGATAAGTGCCATGCCCGCTCACCACAGCCATGGAATACACCTCATCAACATGCACTAACACTGTATTGGATTAGGCAGAGGGAGACGGGGTCTTAGCACACCTCTGTTGTCACTTGGCTTGTCCTGGGGCTGGAGGCTAGGAGGGGGAGCTGGCCGTCTTGTTGGGGTCTGGGGAGGTGGGATGCTCTGCTAAGCGTTGGGCGGGGGTGTCTGCTCATCATTACCCCAGCAGAAAGGGGCAAAATCTGGGAACTAGTGATGGTTGTACCCCTTGCGTAGCAGTGCTGGGACCAGACTGAATAGGGTGTGTATGGGGAGCGTGAGTGAGTGTCTAGCTTACATTATTGTAAGGTTGTATGTGTATGTGTCAGCATGAGGGAGGGAGTGTGTGACTGTGTCTCTGTATGGCTGCAATTGTCAAGCGGGGTCTTGGACTCCTCCCCTTTCCTGGCACGTCTTGTGCTACTACACATCGTTGCCTACCCTCCCCCTGCCATATTTGGTGTAGAGTGTGGGGCCTTGGTCTGCCTGAGTGTCTGTGGCTCCCGGGTCAGGGGGTTTAAATTTTTGGAGTCTGCCTGATCGATCTCAGTGGCTACCTAGTGGGATCTGAGTCCCTGGGTTCTGTTGGGTGCCTGGCAGGGCTGGTCGCCTCTGGGTCCCGGGTCGCTGGGTTCCGTGCTCGGCCAGGTTGGGATGGGAGGCTGCGGGCGGGTCTGTGGGGTTGCCGCTGATATCCCCTGGGACTCTGCCGGCTGCTGGTTGTGACATCCTGGGGCAATCCTCTGCACCTCTCAAGAGGGGACTGGGGCTTTTCTGGTTACAATCTCCCTGGGGTCCCTGCGCTCTGGTACAATTCCTGGATCTCTGGGACTTGGAGCTCCCTCCATCTCCTACACATCTTTGCGGGCAGATCTGTGGCCCCTCACGCTCTCTATTGGACACTCCTATAGAGAAACCTTACATATACAAGTGCGTGAACACACACAGGTGCTCACATGGTGCTCTCATAAGCATGTACTTGGACATTTTCAACACGTCTTAAGGCTGTGGTTGGCACTAAATGCACTGTGAATTATTATTGTGTTATTGTTCAGTATAACAATGTTGATTTTATATCTTCTCATCAGGTTGATGCAGTGATAGCTTGCTCTTGTTGTATGTTGTGTGTCCCCTTCTTTTATTTTATTTGTTTTTCTCTTTCTGCAGGTCTAGAAGCAGACTCTTATTCATCACTGATTGTTTATTTTTGCGTGCCCCCCCCCCCCCCCCCCCCAGACAGGACACAAAATAAGTAAAAAGCTGTGTAACAATTGCAGCGTTTGGTGGTTTTATAACTTTAATATTGTCTACAGTTGAAACTCAAAATGTATAATATGGAGTTGAAATGTATTTATTTCAGTAATTCAAGGTGAAACATGAGACAGATCATCACATGCCAAACCAGAGATTTCAAGCCTTAATTTGTTGTAATTGTGATCAGTATGGCTTACAGCTCATAAAAACCTCACAGAATACAAAACACCTGCAAAGGGTTCCTGAGCCTTTAGATGGTCTCTCACTTTTAGTTGAAATACTTAAATGGACTTTTTGAGGCTCACCTGTAAAACCTGTGTGGATGTAATCAGACAATGCTGTAGAAATATATATTGGTTACCAGCATATGCTGCATATTGGTGCTGGTTTACCTGCTGGACCAGCTTACCAGCACCAAAACACAGCATATGCTGGTTTTTCCAGCAGGGAAATCTAACAAGTTGATAATGCTGCACTAAGTTTCTGTAACTGGAACCCAAGTGAAGAACAGGCTGAAGGTCCTGCTTCTTGTTTGGTTTCAGAGTAAAGTCATGTTGCCATGGTTGCATTCCCTTGGAAAGTCACTTAATCAGTTCACGATGAAACAATTCACAGTGGTGCTATCGCTGTTATAAACATGTCAGATAATAATAAATCCACTCAGGGGTGCTGTGGTATCTGCTGACAAACTTTCACCCTCCTACCGCTCTGATGGTCCTAATGTTTTGGCTTTTGTGTACAAACGTGTCATTTAGGGTGTAATGAAGCCAGTGTGTGTGGGTGGTGTTGTTGTGGAGCACGCAGCAGGTGGATACCTCCGTTAAACTAAGCATTGAGCTTCTCCGTATCACAGATTCCCGAGAGCTGCATCAACACGTCTGATGAGAGAAATCTGTGGTGAAAAGAGACAATAAAGCTGCTCTGTGTCCTTCACACAAGTGGAGGTGTGTGATTCAGAGCTTTCACAGCTTAAGCAACCTTTTTCATCATCACAGTAACACATCTCTCTCTAAACACCTCCAGGTTGTCGCCTGTAGGCACGACCACAGGGAGGAATGAATGAGAGTTGTGGGCAGAGCTCTGCAGCAAAGAAATGGCAAACCATGTGGGAACTTCTGCCCCACCTTCATCAACCAATCAATCAATAAATCAATCAATCAATCAATCAATCAATACTTTATTAATCCCAGAGGGAAATCATCTCCTGTTTAGTTGGTCTGGTCTTAGTTTCAGCGAGCCAGGCTCGGATCGACACACACAGAGCTGAACTAGCTGTCAACAAAACACTCGGGTGTTTACTGAACAGAGGTGTTTCTGGATATTTGTTTGTTTTAAGTAATAATTTAGACCTGAGGAATCACTGTGTGCAGGTCATCTGGGATGTTTAGATGAATATTTAAATTGTTTTCTATTCTTCTCTGTGTGCATCCATCACCATTCACAAACAAATCAATAGATATTCATGAAGGATAAATGTGCATTAAACAGTGAGGCCAATAAAGCAAATGTTTTATTCATAACCAACCAGTTCACATGAAGAGGTACTTCAGGCAGATTCAGCCTTGTTTAATCTCAAAGGAAACAGATTATAGAATAAATCAACTGTCAGTGTCAATGTTTAATTGTTTTTGAAGAACGCACATGAATCAAGTCTTCTTGTTCCTAAAGGGGTGGGGTTAACCCTAACCCTAATTTCACCATCAGCTGTATCCACAGAGCTGAACGTACACCAAACTCTCTTCTGGAGCTTCTAAAGTCCACCTCCTTCAGGTCTAGGATTCTACGTACCAGGACATAATAATGTGATCTGGTCTTGATCAGATTTTAAATGGTATAACCCCTCAGCAGATATGTTGAAGCAGAAACAAACACTGGCTACCTCCGAAGGCCCACCAGAACCTCCTCCAGCTCCACGAACCTGTGTTCATGGAGGAGACAGTGTGACCTGTTCTGTCTCTCACCTGGTTCCGGAGACATTCTGGTCCGCTCTTTTTGAGTGCTTTGAGATTTGAGACGATTCTGTTGTAGATCTGTGGATATGTTTGGATTATAGTTTCGTGACCCGGTTTGAGCCATCCATCTGCTGCCTGATGTCCAACATTAGACTCTGGTGGACTCAGTGAGTTCTGCAGCTGCAGAAACAGCCTAAACCCCCCCCCCCCCCCCCCCATTTTTCAAGTCAATTTGAAGCATCTTCCGGTCAATGGGTGGCACTCTTGTTGATCTTTCTCTGGGGCTGAAAAGGCCTTAGGCCAGTCTGAAAATGTGAGCTCTGACTGGAGACAGGTCGCTCAGTTTCAGTTTACATCAAGAGTCTAGGACCTGCACGACTTCATTTTTTTTAAAGTCGACAATCAAGTAATGAAAGTCGAGTCGACTTCGACTAGTCGTTGATGACGTCATACGCCGGAAGCGGCGGCCAGGAGGGGTGGGGGGTGGGGGTGGGGGGGAGGGGGGTCGGTCGGTAGGTTCGCTGGAGTTTTTGACAATTAAAATTGCGCCCACATTTTCTAAGTTAACACATCTCTTTTAACAACGGTAGTTTCTGCATCCTACTTCAGTCCTCTCCCCCTCCCCCTGCGCAGCGGCCGCAAACTCACTGATGTGCCTGCAGCCTTTCCTGCTGCTCTAAACATTAAAATAATTATGTCATCACTTCTGATTACCTTCAGTGGTGTCTGTTTGTTGCAACCACCAGGTACAAAAACTAACTTGTTTTTATTTGACTATTTTTCTGTCCTGTCTCATCTCCTCTCAATCCTAAAGAAAAACTGTTACGTGGGTTCATATATATTCACCTCATGAGTTACCTTTGAACTGCAGTTCTAAAAGATCTACCGACCGCAAAAACAGCGGAGTGCCGCTGCTCGCCGGCCAACTACAACGGGACCGTTTTTGCTGCGGAGTTCATGCCGGAGCGGAGCGGAGTGAGTGGAATCTTGGGGGTGCGTCACCGGAGGACAACAGGTGATGCGCCTCGCTCCGCAGCAGCGAAACGCATCAGGCACAAATAACAGACAGAAAACATGAAATAAAATGAGCCGACATGAACGATCGCGTGTTTAATTTGTTTTTGAGGTGGTGACACCTGATTTGGCGGTGCTCAGGACGCAATGTCTGGAGCGCACGTCAACGATCAGAGCTTTGCATGCACAAACTGGTTAAGATTAGGATGGGGGTGAGGGGAAGGTTAAATTGCAAGAGGGAAAAGGTCACAGTTTGGTTAAATGTCCGTTTTACCGCCGGTGTCAGTACCGCACAGCGCGTCGCCTCCGCCTCGATCCAGACGCGCAGGGGCTCATCACCTGCTGTCTTTTCCGAGGACTGCATCTTGTCAGTCATTATCACGTGACAGCGACTAGTTGATGACAGGCATAAAAAGTCACTACAGAACCGTGAAGTCGACTAGTCGACTATTTCGTACAACCCCTACAAGAGTCTGCAGATGACAACCACATTCAGTATGTTTAGTCTGCTCCAACACACCTGCTTCAATGGTTAAACTATCTGATCAGCAGCTCAACAAGCTCTACTGTACATAATTCATTCAGTTACCTACAGATCAGGTGTGTTGGAGCTACAAAAGACTTATAGAAATTTCTCTGATCTCAGAATAGAAAAAAACCTTCAGACCCACTCGGGGGCGCAGACAGGATTTTCAAACTGGCGGGGATAAAGTTCCAATGGACCCTCCCCCAAACACACACACACACACACACACACACACACGTACACATACACAAACTATTGCAACTATTTCGTCCAATGGTTTACGTAAAAACTAACACTTTTACATACGTGTTTGAAGCCATTGTGCAGTGGAACGCTGGCAACAAAGCTCTGCCTGATCAACACTATAAATGATAAATGATCCACACTTGTATAGCATCTCTCAGAGTAAGGACTCCAAAGCGCTTTACACTACAGTGTATCATTCATCCATTCACACACATTCACACACTGGTGGGGATGAGCTACGATGTAGCCACAGCTGCCCTGGAGCGCACTGACAGAAGCGCCCCGCTATTTAATTCAGTCATTTGTTATCCTTCCAATCAAGTACTAACCAAAACCTCATGCTTTATGCAAAACATGAAATGATTTTCAGCACACCAATCGTTACAGAAAACATAAAAGCCCTGAAAAAACTACACATAAAATATATTTAAAAAACTAAATTCACTTATCACTTAGAGCAGTGGTTCCCAAACTTTTCAGCCTGACCAACATATGTTCCTTCGTATTTTTACGTTATTTAGAAATTTTGATTATATTTGGAAAGTTTTAATTTATATATAAATTTATAAAGCTCTTTTTAAATGTTATATTTTACATTTTTTATAATTATGTGGCACACTTGACTTCCATACCTAACGCATCGGCATCTGCCCCTTTTTCACGGCTTTTTTTTAATTGTCGCTACGTCTATCACGTTAGCGGTATTTTTACCATAATTTTTACATTCATCACGTCCCAAAGAAGGTAAAACCAACATCAAACGCAACGTTTGGAGCTCGTAAACTCCACACACCTCTCGTGCAGCACCAGCTGTCTGATGCTGCAGCAGCGTCAATCGTCCGGGCTGGATTAGTGATTTTCTTCATCAGAGTCAATATTCTGCTTCATAATCGGACTCAGTCATTACCAGACAAAGTGATCAGTCAACAAAGACCAGACCTGCCGGCAATTATACGTTTTATCTCATATTTGCGCTCTTCATGCTGCACACATCACCTCCTCTCCCCGACTGGGAGCCTCTCGGCGGGAGGCGATTTTCAAACTCTAAAAACTCCCAAACTTTGCTCAGCCTGAAGGTTCCACATCTCCACTATCTTCTGGTGTAAAGTAGTAACTTCATGAGGGATCATATTTGTAGATGAGACTTGTTAAAGTCAGCAATGAGGTTTTGGTGCTTTTAACAAGTAAGTCCCAACACTGACAACAACGTACTGAATCTATAACCAACACGCATAAACGGACAGATCGGTTCCACCTACTTACACTGTTGGTCTTTTTTAAATACGCAGTAATCGTTGCTTGCCTTTTTCGCTTCATCCTGCATCCTAGCAGCAACCACTTTGGCGCCTCTGGAGTCAGTGTTTGTTTACGTCATGCTGCATTCAGTGTATCTGGAAAAAGGAGTTTCAAGCGCTTAACCTCTGATTTAGTTTTCTTTCTGGCATTAGTGCGGGGGGACGGATTGGGGTCTATCTGAATCTGGGGGGGACAGATCCCCCCCCTCCCCCACCCTATCTGCGCGCCTGGACCCACTGGAGTCCACAGGCTCCTCTTCTGCTGTTGCTGCTAGAAAGAGAGCCTATGCAGACCCAGGCAGACCCAAAAGTCTTACAGGTCTATAGAAAACTGGCAGGTTGTAGAACTGTCTAAGGTCCATTCAGAGGTTTATGGGCCATTCCCATCTGTACCGGGTCGGCCCGGGCCGGGTAGCCCCAGTCAGCCCCAATCTGGCCCGGTTGATTCCACACATCCTTGTCTTAAGTCCATGTGGGCTGATTCTACCCACCAATCAGAGGTTTGCTCTAATGGAAGGTGTGAATTTGCTGCCAGCAGTGGGTGTGTTGGCCCTGGTCGGCCTGAAGCAGACCCTCTCGAGAAGAGGGCTGAGAATGGGCCTTGGTTGGCCCGGAAAAATACCAGGCCACCCAGATATGTAAACAACCTACGCTACCTGGCCCGGGCCGACCCGGTACAGGTGGGAATGGCCCATTAGTATGGTTATAGACGGGATGTCACTGGGTCAGTGAGGACAAGGCTGGTAAAATATAAATTTAATGAAAACAGCTCAGAGCTAGAGAGGTTTGATTGTGGTGTCCATCACATGAGAGATCGCTGAGGAAATGTGTGGAAGTACAGACTCGCCTTCTAGAGGAGCTGCTGGACCAGCATTAGAAGGCTGGACCTTCTACTGATGGGGTCTACTAGGTCTGCTGATAATCATCAGTCTGGACTTGATGAGCAGTAATGAAGAACAAAGTCCAGATTATTCTGAGCTGCCAGTAGCATCATCTAAAGGTTTAAAGAAAACTAACAACTTGGCTCGTAGAAGAAAAAGTATTTTTGGATTGAGAGAAGTATGCATATTTCATATGCTCTGGCAGAGTATCAATCTCTGCCACACGCCATGAACAGTGAGAATATTGATTGGGTTTATTTTCCTCTTCGAGCTGCAGCGAGTGTTCCTGCTGCGGCTTCATGCTCTCATCGCTACATGAATTATTCTATATATCCAGATCCTTCCATTTACACAAGATTTAGAACCGTGACTTTACATTTCACCCCATTTTATCCAACACAGAGAAACACACCTCCTGGGCCCAGCCTACACACACACACACACACACACACACACACACACACACACACACACACACACACACACACACACACACACACACACACACACACACACAGCTTGCTGCTGTTTACCATTTCTTTGCTGTCAGGAGCAAAAGGAGTTTAATGTGAAGCCATGTTACAACATTACTGAGACTCAGTCACAGAGGAGCTGTCTGGGACCAAACCGTGTCCCCAGGTCTTGGTCCCTGGTTCCTGGTTCCTGGTCCCAGCTCTTACAGCCCTCCAGTCTCACCAAGGACCCAAACACAGTTATTTTCTCTGAGCTGTTATGAGCTGTTACATTACGCGTGTGTGTGTGTGTGTGTGTGTGTGTGTGTGTGTGTGTGTGTGTGTGTGTGTGTGTGTGTGTGTGTGTGTGTGTGTGTGTGATTATGAACACAGGCCTGCCTGCCTGTAATCCTTAAAGCAAGGCTGTGTGTGTGTGTGTGTGTGTGTGTGTGTGTGTGTGTGTGTGTGTGTGTGTGTGTGTGTGTGTGTGTGTGTGTGTGTGTGTGTGTGTGTGTGTGAGAGTATCACCAAACCTCACATTGGAAACCATCACTCAGCAAAACCAGAGCTTAGAACAATGTTTCGGGTTTCACAGCCAACGACAGACTTTGTTTTTCTGCTTATTTCTTTGTTTAGTAGTCCAAGTCATGACTAGGAGTCTGCTGAAAGGATTCATTGTCCACATGAACCTGTTCAAGACAAACAGTGAATCTACTACAGGGAATCGACTACAGATGAGAACAACATATGATTTCTCTGAGCCAGAGTGAGCAGAGAAAACGTTCTTGAGAGCTCATGAGCATTACTGCATGAAGAATAAGGCTGACTTCATCTGGAGATGTCTACAGGATGGGTGTGAGATGTGTCCCAACAATATAATGAATTTAATCCTGATGAGTCTCTTTAAACAGGTCTCCTGGCGGCTTTCTCAGCCCGGGGCCATTTCAGTTGGACTATGGGAACTGTTATCAGACTGCTGCTAACAGTATAGAGGTGTTTGGCTGAAACCACTTACAGCTTCCTGACTGAGTGATCAGTGAGAATCATCAGATCAAAAGGCAGCTGAGGGATCTAAAAGAATGAATTCAGAGCATCATTAGTGGCTCTGAAGAGTGTCTCTGTGTTGTTTCTCTTGAAAACCTGAGTGAGCTTTATATTTATATTTTACTGCATCCAGCTGTTAGTATTAGGGTGGGTTGGTTACTCAGAACTGGTTCTGATCAAAATGAGGTTGTTGTTTTTCAATGTAATGATTTAAATTACATGTTATTTAATAAGCCATAAGGCGCAGGATTCCATAGGAAATATGAAATCAACCTTATGGATCTGTGAGGTTATTTTAAACCAGAAGATTGGAGAGATTAGATAACAGCTTCATTTCACTCAGAGACAACAGAAGAGAGAGTCAAGTTTAAAGGTTTAAACATGTATTACTAAACAAATTAAACTAGACTAACTTTAACACTAAATGTATGGTGTAACTAAGGTGAATGAGACGTGAATGGCGTGAGGGGTAATGTTGCTCAGAACCAGCAAATCCGAAGAAGCGATTAGTTCTGATGGGAACTGAAGGTGATGTCTTCGTGCCAAGCTTTGATTAGGAGATTCATAAACACATTCGATGCCATTTGCCAGCCTACGTACCCTTAGAGCAGGGGTGTCAAACTCAAACTCACACGGGGCCGAAATGAAACTCTGGGACGGAGTCGAGGGCCAAACTTAATATTTTTTGAAAAAGTGACGGCAAATTTGCACATTTTCTTTATCAACATATATGCAATTTTGAACCTTTAAATTTGGAAACAAACTTATTTCTGCATTAACACTGAATGTGGAATAACCAAATGACACACGAGCAAGTCAGGTTTAAATAAAAGGCATCAGTGGTATTCATTACTTGTGGTATAATCAGCATTTTTAAAATCCATTCAGGATTTATGTTTTCTTGTTTATTCATTTTTCTTATTTTTATTCCATTTTTTCTCCTGTAATACGTGTCATCGCTGCTGTGACGTCTAGCTTTCCCCATTGAGGAACAATAAAGGGATTTTCTATTCTATTCATCTATCTGCAGCCTTTCCACTTCCGGTTTACTGCAGGTTAAATCTTTTCTCATGGGCCAACAACAAAATAAAAATATAATTTTATCTTAAATGAAAATGCAACATCTCACCTGTTAACTTTCATGTTTTGGAGCAGAAAAAGAGCATAAAACCAACATGTTTAAAGCTCAGTTTGCTCCACTGGTTTACTGTGATGCTCACCTGTTCCAGCCAGATAACTGCATCATGGGGTTGATCTAAGCTGAGGAGGAGACTCCTGTTGTTTTGTTCATCTTCATCATAATAATGACAACATTAGATGACAACAGGTGCTCACATAGGTTTGTGCTGCTGAACATGTCTGAGCAGCTTGACCACGTTGTTGTGTGTCGGGGAGGAAACAACCACAGAGTCATGCTGGTTTGAGCGTGTCGCTGTTCGCTGGAGTTATATCGGCTCTGTCTGGACGTTAGTTGGAAAACTTCCTCTTTAAGTCGTGAACACATTACTGAGCGGCTAGAATCTCCGTTTCTGGGCTTCAACGTCAGAAAACAGCTGAGTGAACTCGGCGCTGAGTGAGAGGAGTGTAGTATTTCCGAGACAGCGGAGCTGCAGACACCCAACTACCCCTGACTGCCTCGGGCTGGAAAAAACACAAAGGAGGGGGCGCGTCGCCTCCGCACTGACGCCGCAAAGCATCATGGGAGTTGAAGTCTTTGCGGTAAAATCGGCCAGCGGGCCAGTTTTAATATATTTTTGATATTTATCTCACGGGCCACATAAAAATGCTCCGCGGGCCGCACCTGGCCCGCGGGCCTTGACTCTGACATATGTGACTTAGAGGAAGTCCCCGTCTAGATCAGGAATGTCGAGGTCCAGCTTGACCTTTTCTGGAACCAAAGCCAGTACGAAAAGCAGCGTTTGACGACCAGACCGGTCTGTGAGATACTTCCGGGTCACAATGATTTTGTTGGCGTCTAGCGAGACCCAAACCTGGGTCTTGATGGTTCAGCTTTTATTCTGAAAGGAACCGTTGCAGCAGTTGGAACAGCAACAGATTTTATCCAGCTTGTCGTTGGTTCTTTCGGCTGAAGAGGAAAGTTACGGATTGGCCACTCCGACAACTTCTCTAGAACGCTTTGAACTGTCGTTAGAGATGACGTGGGCATAGTTTTATACTTCAGATGTTTTGGTTTATGGTCGAATACAAAGTTGACAGATTTACCAAGCACCATCAAAACCACGCCTCCGTCAGATCTGGCAGATTCTGATTGGATCAGTAAAAGTAATATGTCATGTATTTTAACGCTAAGTGAGATCAGTCCTAGTGGAACATTTAAAGTCATATTACTTAATATTTTCTATAGGATTATAATAAAATAATTAATATTTTGATTTCACAGATTGGTCACATCTTATTTATTGACTAACACTTTGTTTGATTAGCTTTATTAAAATAGAGTTCTTTGATTAATTAAAAGGAGAAAGTCCTTTTCTTCATTCTTCTGTTGAGCTGGAAAGAAGCAGTTTAGAAGCAAATGCATGAGACCTTGAGGCCATATCTCATGCAGACTAGTTCTGTGTCAGAGGAGAGGGGGAAACAGTCATTTCATTCCGTTACATCAACAAAGGTCATCTATACGATCAACACTGAAGAAACAAGGCTGATTATTAATGGGCACTCCAACTGGTCCAACAACACTCATAGCTGCTGTAAAACCACTTGGAGACGTAATATCCATCAGGGTCATACTGGGACAAGAGACAACAATGATACTGAGCACAGAGAGAAAAGGGAAAAAGTGTTGAGAGTGGAAGAGGTGGATGAGGGATGGATCAGACTGGTACAATAGACGCTCTTATCCTTTAAATGTTATCAGAAAAGCGATATTGGGATTTCTGTCCTCAGCAATTACCTCCTAACAAAATATTCAAAAGGAATCAGTTCATGAAAACGAGACCTTGGATTGTGTTTGTTAGAAACTGTGAATAAAAATACTTGTTTTTAAAAATATATTCATTTAGAGTGCAGCACGATTATGACTGTAATGTCCTCCAGCAGCTTCTGCCTGCAGATGGACCAAGTGCTACCATCTACCAGGTATGGGGGGGGGGGGGGGGTTCATTAGACTCCACAGATGAAGCACGTTTTTCATTAGAACATTTAACCTTTTAATCACGTAGAGAAGAGGGTAATGACCTTTCTTGGCTTAAGAGAAACAGACTTTCTGTTAAACTTGCCTTTGCATGTAATTTATTAGTTAAAATAGGAGCTGTTTTAAATGTCACAGTTTTGAATTAAATCTAGAAAAAAAGATATACCTGGACCTGGTTCTCTCTTTTGGTCTCCCTGTCATGAACCTTGTGACTTTGCCTCCAGTGTTCTCTGACCACTCTCCAATACTCTGTGATGTTACGTTGCCATGTCCTGTCCCTGTGTGTGAAGCTCCAGCTACTAGGTTCAGAGCCCTGGATGCAGAAACTATTTCAAAGTTTGTGGACTGTATGTCTGTAAGGTTAGAGACCTTTAACCCAGATCCGTCTAACATTGATCATTATTCACAACACTTTGATGTACTTTGTAATCAGGTCCTGGACGTGGTTGCCCCTCTCAAGCTTTGCAAGTCTAGGCCTAGGAGGGAGCCTTGGCTCTCTGATGTCACACAGGCTTGTAGGCGAGCGTGTAGATCCTCTGAGAGAAAGTGGAAAAAGGATGGCCTACAGGTCTCGCGTGAGTTGTTCAGAGCATCTCTGGTTACTCATCAGGATGCAGTGAGGGCTGCCAGAATGGCCTATTTTGCAGACATCATTGAAACAAACTCCAAGAATCCTAGGATGCTTTACAAAACACTAAACTCTGTTCTGGTGTATCAGGAGCCTAGCTTCATGCCTCCTGCAGCTGCTGGAAACTCTGAAGCTTTTCACAAATTCTTTGTTCATAAAGTATCGGGCATTAGAGCAGCTATTTCTGGCAACTCTGTTGACCCTGTTCCAGTTCCTGCATCACCACCCACCCTGAGCTCCCTCAATACCGTTTCTTATTCTGAGCTGAGTAATCTTGTTGCAAGGCAGAAGCCATCTGGCTCTCCGCTTGACATTTTGCCGCCTCGCCTCTGGAAGGCTGCCTTTCCGTGTCTTGACCCATCACTTGGTCAGATTATCAATGGGAGCCTCTGCACAGGTGTGGTCCCAGCTGATTTGAAAGCAGCAGTTATTCGGCCGACCCTGAAAAAACCTGGTGCTGATGTCTCTGTGATAGAAAATTACAGGCCTATCTCTACCCTGCCTTTTACATCAAAACTGCTTGAGAAAGTCGTTTATCAGCAGCTGGTCTCACATTTAGCTGACTCTGATCTGTTTGAGGTTTTCCAATCAGGGTTCAGGTCTGGACATAGCACAGAGTCGGCTCTACTGAGGGTCCTAAATGACGTCTATCTATCACTAGATCAGGGTACATCTGTGGTGCTTCTGTTGTTAGACCTGACGGCAACCTTCGACACAGTTGACCACGCGATTCTACTGGATCACTTGGAACGATGGGTTGGGATCAAAGGGTCTGCTCTGGATTGGTTTAGATCATATCTCCACAACAGGACATTCTGTGTTAAATTGGGTGATGTTTTTTCTTCTTTGGAGGGGCTCCGCTGGGGGGTCCCGCAGGGATCGATCCTTGGTCCTCTTTTGTTTGCCATTTATCTGCTTCCTCTGGAGTCAATCTTTCATAAACATGGCCTATCATTCCATCTCTATGCTGACGATTGCCAGATTTACTCTCCATTGTGTCAGGAGAAAGGTCACTCTATCCAGTCCTTTGTGTCCTGCATTAACGAGGTGAAGTCTTGGCTAATGGCCAACAGTCTGCATCTGAATGAGGGAAAGACAGCTCATTGTTTTTCACCCCAACAGCAGGGATGTGGATCGTCATGTTGATCTAGGCCCTCTTTCTCCCTACTCAAAACCAGTTGTCACCAGTTTGGGGGTGAAAATTGATGCTGGACTTAAATTTGATGCACACATCAACTCTGTGATCCGGTCCAGTTTCTTTCACCTGAGACGCCTTGCTAAAATCAAGCCTATGCTGTCATGAGCCCACCTGGAGCAGGTACTGCATGCATTTATAATTTCTAGGCTTGATTACTGCAACTCTCTCTACGCAGGGTTGTGTCAGTCATCACTGCGTCGCCTACAGGTTGTGCAGAACAGCGTAGCCAGGTTCCTGACTGGGACCAGGAAACGGGACCACATCAGTCCGGTTCTGGTCTCCCTGCACTGGCTTCCGGTTATATCGTTCACACTTCAAACTCCTCGTCTTTGTTTTTGATTTCTTCCAGGGTGGTGCTCCCCCCTATCTGGCCACTCTCCTGAACAGACATTCCCCATCACGCGCTCTGCGCTCCTCCGACCAAGGCCTGTTCGCTGTCCCTCGTTCTAGGTGTCGTACTTGCTGGGACCGGGCTTTCTCAGTCCTAGCACCGTCACTCTGGAACCAGTTGCCACCCTCAGTTAGGCTGTCCCCATCTCTGCTAGTCTTCAAGAGTCGCCTAAAAACCCACCTCCTCCGCTTGGCGTTCCCTGAACATGTTTGAATTTGGCCTTCTTTTATGTTGATTTTATTTCATAGTTTTCAATGGTTCACTCTATCCCTTGTTTTACACATTTGTCCTGTACTAGAATGTTTCACCTTTTTTTGTATCTGTATTTTGAATTGCTTTTATTTTCTGATTTATTCACTATATTTAACTTTCTGTACCATGTTCAGCGCCTTGGGCTTCCTGACAGGGTTACGGAAGGCGCTTTATAAATAAAGCATTGATTGATTGATTGATTGTTTGCAACATTTTCATCTGTTTAAATTATTTACTTGAGCCAGTATGTGCTAAAATTTATCCCTTACAGGGTTAATGAAATGTCACTCAGACTAAAATGTTGCAATTGCATCTTCAGACTGGCGAGCTGCCACCTATGGATTCAGAAAAGATTGAGCTGACATGCCAGGCACTGCAGTCTGCTTCTAGCATGTCTTAGGTCATGAACACAGCTGATATGTTTAATTTAGTGATGAATCACTCCTGTAGACACCAATGAAGGCCGGGGAGACATTTCACATGCTAGAGTAAGGTGTTAAAAGGCAAACTCACAGCAAGGAGATATATTTTGGTTCTACTAAATGGGCACTAGGGGGTGCTAAAAGAAAGCCTAAACTGCCAAGTAGGCCATTAAACAAGTACATTATTTTTTTCTCTTAACACAAAGAAACAAACTGGTGTTTTGTTTGACATCTTGTCTTTAAGATCTTTCAAGTATCAAGCATTCAATGCACTCGCAGAGTACAGACGCTTCTCTTTTCGCTCCCTTATCTTTTTTTCCCAAGGCTCTTTGTCCTGTCTGCCCACAGAGCGCTTCTCTGCATTTCTTCTGAAAAACCCTATTTTTAACCATGGATTTGATAAATTGGTCATTCAACGCGATTGATAAGATTTTTTCAACAATGAGAACAGAGCCGAGGGCTCCCACATGTCCACAGGGGACACACCCGGTGGGGTATATGCAGGATTCCTGGAAGGAGTGGAAGATCATATGCCTCAGCCAGCTGTCCATTGAGGATATCGAAGACGTCTGGATAATCGGCTTGATGATCTCTGGATTACTCCTGATTAGAGTGGGAGGATATCTGGTTTTCTGGAAATATGGGAAGACGGGAGCGACTGGAGGATGGCCCGCACCCATGGAAAGCACCGTCCGTGTGGAGACTTCACAGACTGGGACGTTACTCAAGGTGAATCGTAAGCTGGACAATGTTCTAGCTGCGATACCAGTATTAGTGCGCAAAATGGATGTAATCTTGGAGAGAGTCACCGGATGGTATGGACAAATTTAACTGGCTTCCCAGCATCCCCCCCCCCCCCACCACCACCACCACCACCACCTTTCTATTGGAGTCTCATGTTGTGTTGTTTGAAATCTGCTGCATATCTGTCTGAGGTGTTTTTTTGCAGAGCAAAGCTGCCCTCCTGGTGGGAGGGTAGCTGTGAAGTGCCTTTTTTTCCCTCCACCTGAACCAATTCCTCACGTTACCCTCTTATCTCTATTAAGGTAGCGTGACTCGGGTTGCGAATGACCACAGTCACCAATTCTTGTATGTGTCTTGCCCATGTATGTCTCATCTCTGAACTGTGTGTACTGAAACTCTAATTTGCCTCTGGGATTAATAAAGTATCAAATTAGTCCTCATCCTACCTGAACAGTACGATCGAGTCCATGAAACAATTCCTGTTTTCTACCTGTCACCCATTCTCTTCTCTTAAACAGCAGAGCAGAAACACGCTGAAGCATCACAGCCAGCAGAGGGAAAGCTGAGCTATGAGCTGAATAATAACAGAGCTGCTGTGGGTCACCTGCTGCATCCAACCCAAGGACACCAGACCACAGAGACCTGAGCTTCCTACAGACTAGAAAAGTCTATTCTTGGCTGTGGCTGTTAATATTTAATCAGGGAGCTTTTATTGTGGTAAAACATCCCAGAAAAATTTAATAAAATCAATGAACATTAAAGACTGAAGATTCTCATGAAGCATATGAATGAGCTCAGAGGTTAAGACCAACAATAAACCAGGTAAATCCAGAGGTTTTGGGTTCTAAACTAGCAGAAATGATACATAATCAGATGTTTTCCATTGTCAGACCTTGTTTGTGATCTGAAGGGTCGTGTGAGAAAGAATAAAGAGTTTACGTCAGATGTTTTAGACACAGCAGGTTTAATATTGTTAAACTGACACGGACCTTTGATGTGGTCAAATCAACTAGAGATGTAGTAAGTAGTTCATTTTTGACATCTGTTTGTGTCTCCTCTTATCCAAGGTCTTCATTCAACCACTCTGATTTGGTCTTGATGAAGGAAGCTGGCTCTACTTGCTTTCACTCAGACCCAGATGGTCTGAGTACGGCTAGGTGAACTGTCACCATGCCGTAGAGTGTGAGAATGTGTCGAAAGACCAGAGGTCCAGATGATCTGAGGTACAGAGAGCATTCTGACCCAATGTACAGGCTGTCTCAGCACATTCATAGGATGTCTTGCCAAGCTAGACCTACACAACTTTCAAACTCTGTTTGTTACAAAAGCAAGTTTCATGAATGAGGCCCCATGAACCGGACCTGCTTTAATCAGAGTAAACCCAGAGAGGAAACAACCAGATCCACTGATTCACAAATGTTGAGCCTGCTTAAACAACCATGATCTGAGTGACGATCACTGACTACTTTTTGTTCTGTGCTTTGGGAGTAAAGTTGTCCAATCTGGATATCGAATATCAAAATGAACTATTGGCAATAAAATCTGTTCTTCAGCATCACAGGACTTATAAATAATCTGTTATTGTTCCAGACTGAGGTCATCTCAGGGACACACCATCTCTGTCTCCTTCAGAGGCAGACACGCACCTGTTTACTGACACCGCTTTTATTTCATGAACCACATCACCTGAACTTTAGCTCAAACTGAAGCCTGACTGATTACCTCTTTATTTACTCTGGCACTAAGACTGATAAACCAAGGAAGCACACACACACACACACACACACACACACACACACACACACACACACACACACACACACACACACACACACACACACACACACACAGAACATATAGATACTGTCTGCTCCTCTCACAGAACTCTGGCTGCTTACCTTTGAGCTGTGATATTTCTTGGTGTCCTTTTTCCTCCAGAGACCCAGAAATGATTCTCTCTGCCAGGAGGAGGATCTTATTCCATCTCAGTATTAATACAGCTGCAGGAGAAGAGGAGGAGAATGAAGGGCTGAGGTTCTCTAAAGTTTAGGAAACAACAGAATCCTTCCCTCTCAGAAGTTTAGCCTTGGGTGCTGTGATGACTCGTCTCCTTACCCGACTGTTACATGATTAAACATTTGATTTGTTAGCTTTTATATCCTACTGGTGCTCACAGGGAGGACCAGAGAAAGCAGAATTAGACCCTGTCAAAACCCAAGCTCAGACATGTTCTGTGTTGTTCACTATTAAAATCCTAGATGAGCTTTCATCTGTGAGACTTTCTTGCTTAATTAGTCAACTGAATCCTCTTGAGTCTCCATCCTGCATCTGCACAAAGGAGAAAGCCTGAGGTCCTCAACTCTAAGCCCACGTCTCACCAGTATATCGCTGATTTTACACTTTTGAAATGATGAGGATTTTTATTCTGTGGAATATGTTTTACTCAAAATACTCAAGCAGAAATTTCCTCTGTAAAAATCCAACTGGAGAATCTCAACATGATAAGTTCAACAACAAATGAGGTGACCTCCTCATGACCTAAGCTAAAGTACTCGGCATTCGATTGAGTCGACACCTCACTGGTGATCAAAGAAGCATAATTTTATTGGCAAAAGCCACTTGACTTGAATCAGCGGCGATTACTTTAGCTTAAGTCACCAGGAGGTCACCTCAATTGTTGCAAAACTTTTGTTGTTGAATTTTTGCTGAAGACATTTTTACATTGAAATTCTGTAGTTGAAGTTTTACAGATGAAATTGTTATGGGCAAATTTTAGGTTAAAAAAATTCAAATATTATTCCACAGAATAAAATGTGTTTAAGTGTGAGCATGGGGGTGGGAGTGTGTGACCATGTAAACACTAGATGGCGAAAGCGGGAGTCGAGGGCGTAGATAAACAGCGGCCATCTTACCTCAGACAACAGACCCCTCTGCTCTCAATGGTAGCAGCTGAAAGGTGAGTGATCAGCTTAAACAAAAACACTCTTAACGCGATGAAATATTAACGGATTTACAAGCGGTTTGCCTTGTTACAGCCCTCAGAACACATGGGCTTGAGACAACTTGCACATGTTGAAAGTAACGTTTTTGCTTCTGAAATTGACTTAGTTGTGAACCATGTGTCCCGCCTAGGCTATCTGCATGTTATTCAGGTTGAGACCACCAGAGGTTCGGGGAGCCGTCAGGCTGAAGAAGGAGGCCTACAGGGCATGGCTGGTCTGTGGGTCTCCGGAGGCAGCAGACAGGTACCGGATAGCCAAGCGGGGTGCAGCAGTGGCAGTTGCCGAGGCAAAATCTCGGGCGTTGGAGGAGTTTGGTGAGGCCATGGAGAAAGAATATCGATCGGCACCAAAGAGGTTCTGGCAAACTGTTCGACGCCTCAGGAGAGGGAGGCAGCAACTCGCTCACACTGTTTACAGTGGGGATGGGGAGCTGCTGACGTCGACTGGGGCTATAGTCGAACGGTGGAAGGAATACTTTGAGGAGCTCCTCAATCCCACCTATGCGCATTCCAAGGGGGAGCCAGAGCCGGGAGACATGGGGATGGACTGTCTAATCCATGGGGCAGTAGTTGCTGAGGTAGTCAAACAACTACACAGCGGCGGAGCCCCGGGGTTGGATGAGATTCGTCCTTGGTATCTCAAGGCTATGGATGTGGTAGGGCTGTCATAGTAGACACGTCTCTGCAACATTGCGTGGCCATCGGGGGCAGTTCCTGTGGAGTGGCAGACCGGGGTGGTGGTCCCCATCTTTAAGAAGGGTGACCTGAGGGTGTGTTCCAACTATAGGGGGATCACACTCCTCAGCCTCCCTGGAAAGGTCTACTCCAAGGTACTGGAGAGGAGGGTCCGATCGATAGTTGAATCTCAGATTGAGGAGGAGCAATGTGGTTTTCATCCTGACCGTGGAACTGTGGATCAGCTCTATACCCTTGCAAGGGTGATGGAGGGGGCATGGGAGTTTGCCCAACCAATCCACATGTGTTTTGTGGATTTGGAGAAGGCTTATGACCGTGTCCCCAGGGGCACCCTGTGGGGGACGCTCCGGGAGTATGGGGTGGGTGGCTTTCTGTTAAGGGCCATCCAGCCCCTTTACCAGAGGAGCGTGAGTTTGGTCCGCATAGCCGGTAGTAAGTCGGACCTGTTCCCGGTGAGGATTGGACTCCACCAGGGCTGCCCTTTGTCACCGGTTCTGTTCATTGCCTTTATGGACAGAATTTCTAGGCGCATCCGTGGTGTGGAGTGTGTCAAGTTTGGTGGCAGAAGAATCTCGTCTCTGCTTTTTGCGGATGATGTGGTCCACCTAGCTTCATCCAGCTCTGATCTTCAGCTCTTGCTGGGTAGGTTCGCGGCCGAGTGTGAAGTGGCTGGGATGAGGATCAGCACCTCCAAATCTGAGACCATGGTTCTCGACCGGAAAAGGGTGGCTTCCCAACTCCGGGTCGGGGGAGAGGTCCTCCCTCAAGTGGAGGAGTTTAAGTATCTCGGGGTCTTGTTCACGAGTGAGGGTAGGAGGGATCGAGAGATAGACAAGCGGATTGGTTCAGCATCTGCAGTGATGCGGACGCTGAGCCGATTTGTCGTGGTAAAGAGGGAGCTGAGCCAGAATGCCAGGCTCTCTATTTACCGGTCGATCTACGTCCCAATCCTGACCTATGGTCATGAGCTTTGGGTAATGACCGAAAGAACAAGATCGCGGAAACAAGCGGCCGAAATGAGTTTCCTTCGTAGGGTGGTCGGGCTCAGCCTTAGAGATAGGGTGAGGAGCTCGGATATTCGGGAGGGACTCGGAGTAGAACCGCTGCTCCTCCGGATCGAAAGGGGCCAGTTGAGGTGGTTTGGGCATCTGGTCAGGATGCCTCCTGGATGCCTCCCCGGGGAGGTGTTTGGGGCATGCCCTGCCGGCAGGAGGACCCCGGGTCGACCCAGGACACGTTGGAGAGGTTACATCTCCAATCTGGTCCGGGAACGCCTTGGGGTCCTGCCGGAGGAGCTGGTGGAGGTGGCCAGGGAGAGGACGGTCTGGAGCTCCCTAGTTGGGATGCTGACCCTGCGACCCGGACCCGGATAAGCGGAAGAAGACGATGACGACGACGACGACGAGACCACAATCGATATTTTATGTGGTTCTACAAAACCAATAACGACTTTACGACTGCCCAATTGTTGTGTAAATGGCTGTGTTTGTGAATGTTTCTGTATTTATTAGCTGTCTAACTTGGCTTAGAGATGATGAGGCTACGGTGGGTGCACTGCTTAGCAAAACAAAGTTGACTGTTTACCTCAGTGGGAGTCACTCGTTTTATTTTAATTAAATTAATCCTAAATCGCTCATGATTTTTAAGCATCTTGGTTTGTTACACAAAACTCATACTGAGATATGTTAAAACAGGACATTTCTGGATTTGTGTTTGCAGAAATACACCTTTATTAATCGTGAAGCTTGAGGGTCAACATGAACATGCCTGACTTTCGTGCAGCCTACAGATGCTTGAATCTCTGTTGAGACAAACTGATACAATGTGGGATCACCTGTCATCTGCAACTGTTGCAAAGAAAACCTATACTTGTACATTGTTCAGTCTGTTAATTGTTTTTATGTAAATAAAATAATTTGAAACTTCTGTTCCATTGCTGCTGCTACCTCCTTCTATACATTGTTCATCTGGTTTTATGAATGCTGAAAATCTCCTTCACAATATCAATCCATTATTCATCTATCTAATTTATTACTGTAATCCATCTTATTTTTTAACCTAATCTATCTTTTGATTATTTCCTAACTTTTTCAGAAACCATTTCCAGAGAGCTTATTATTAATAAATGAAAGTCAATAAATAAGTAAACAAAAGTTAAAAAATAGAGAAAATTCAAAATAATTTGCTGGGTTAAATTTTATTGCTAGCGGGCCGGTTCTGGCTGACAAATGTGATTTGGGTGTCGGTTGTCTTATTTGTTGGGGTGCACATTTTGTATCTGTGTTCTATTAATTTGGGCTTTACCTCAAAAGAACATTGAAATCTAATCTCCAAACAAATCCTATTTCACAAACCAGGAATATATAAATATAGATAGATCTATGTAATATAATAATAGGCTTTAATATGCCTTAAGTTACTGTGTATTACAATTAAATGTGCTATCTATGAAAGATTAAATGCTTTGTGGAATGAAATAACAGGAATTTGTGGGCCAAACCCATCCTGTTCCATAGACACATCTCTGGCGTTTATAACAAATCAAACCTTTTGAAAATCGGTTGAAAATTGAGCAAGTTAGAGTTATTTAAATAGTACATGCACCATACACCCCAATGTCAAGAAAGGGGGCAGCTGTCTGAGGTAGGATGGCTGCCACGTTCCTACGTCGCATCCCATTGACGAACAGCGGGGACGAGGCATCCAGTGTTTATATACATATCTATGTGTGTGGCTATGTCAGGTGGGGTTTTGGACTCCTCCCTTCTCCTGGGAAATCTTGGGGTGCGACAATCTTCACCTACCCTCCCTCTGCCACATTTCCTGCTGGTGGGCGGTGCCTCTGTCTGCCTGCTTATTCGCAGCTCTCATGTCTGGGACTGGAAGTTTTTTTTGTATCTGCCAGCTTTCTGCCGGTGGCTGCCTGGTGGGGTCCGGATCCCTGGGCTTTGTTGCCTCTCCGCCTGGGTTGGGACATGGACCTCTGAGTTCTGAGCTTGGCCTGCCCTGGCACTCATTCTGGCATACATCAAATCTGATTGCTTTACAGCCGAACAGCACATGGGGGAAAAAATAACACACTACCTACAAAACTCATATTCTGGCAGGACTGCATTTATCTCTGTAACCTGTTATGATTTCAACACTGACGGATGAACATATCTAGTGTGGAACGGAATTGACGTCATGCTTTTAGTTTAATTAATTTTCACCAAATTTTACCAAATTTACTTATATTTTTCCATATTTTATTTGACTGAATTTTAGTGTTTTTTAAAAATAAAAGTCAGTTTTATGTCCTCATTTTATCTTTCAACTTTTCAACAAGGTTTGTGAGTGGCCGACTGTTGAACGAGATGTCATGTTCTCATCAAATGTTACAAAAATAAAACAGTACCAAAACCATACTTGGTGTTTCATGTTCAGGGTGGGTACACTTCTGTGTGCTTATTACTGGTGTTTAGGTTTGTGTTGAGTTAAATGCTCATGAATACTACAAACAAATTCTACCTGGTTTACAAAGTACTTCATTCATTGCCCAATAATTCTGTATTTGACGTATTATTTTTTTCTTTTTTAAGATACACAATTTCCTCCTCATGAATCCCTCTAGACACGATGTCACGGACAACCATCTTTTTCGGATTTGACAGAACATTGCCAGCCTAGACAGGGCTGTTCAATTCCAGGCCTCGAGGGCCGGTTTCCAGCATGTTTTAATGGTTTCTTAAGATCAACACACTAGATTCAGTGATTGAATAACCTCTGCAGCAGCTCATCAGGCTCTGCAGAAACCTGTTGATCACCTGCTGATTGAAATCAGGTGTTGAAGCAGGGTTGAAGCTACAACGTGCTAGATACCAGCCCTCGAGGCCCGGAACTGAATAGCCCTGATCTAGACCATCAGTTTGCCGGAGCAAAAGGTTGGTCTAGCCAAGCCCCATTGGAACTTCCACAGCTCCAGCCATCTGGGTCAATCACAGCATGCTATTGGTGTGGTGGGCCAGTCAAAGCACTGTGTTGATAGTGTAATGATTTAAATTACATGTTATTTAATAAGCCATAAGGTGTAGGATTCCATAGTAAATATGAAATCAACCTTATGGATCTGTGAGGTTATTTTAAACCAGAAAATTGGAACTTTTTAATGCATGGATTGTTTGTTGTTCTATAGCATGTAGATACAATTTAAAAGACACCCATAGATCCTGCCCTATGACTGAGACCAGCCAATAGGCCGTGTCCAGACTCGGATGGCTTGCAGGCTAGGACATTGCAGCTTTCCAAACTAAATTGGTCTGTTTCTTTCTTGTATTTTTACATAAACAATTGCTCATATTTGAATGTTGGACACATTTGTAATAATTTCTTCAACATAATTTATATATTTTTTAACAATACACAATGGCTAAATGAAAGTAGCAATTTTGTCATGTCACAAATAATAAAATGCATTTTAAAGACTCTGATTATAGAAAATAACATTGAGCAGGTTAGGTACAGTTTAGCTAATGGGAACTGTGGGAGAATGATCATATGAGACATGCCTTGGCTCTAGGAAGTTTTTAGCATGTCTCTAATAACCCACCAAACCATCCCTTCCTGTCCTGCTCCAGAACATTATTCACACACTAACTGTTGTCTGTATTATTGTGCTCTACTTTCACATTTTCTCCTATCAGTCAACGAGAAAGGACCCCCGATGCTGAAGTTAAACTCTGGTAAACAGCAGGAGTCAGACCGTCCCATCAGTCACTCCCTGATGAAGGTCAGTCATCATGCTGAGTTATGACCATCCTGTGGGTGGATGTGATAATACAGGCTGACCTCCATCATTAATGCCCACTGTAATAATAAATAATGCTGTAATCTTCCTGATTCCTCTGGACTGTGTCCTGTAACTAAAATCCGTATAAGAGAGGATCTCCAGCATTCTCCTGTGACGACTTTCACAGGAAGGCTCTTGATTGTTTTACAACATCACGTTTGACAAAAGGAACAGAATAAAACCAGAAGTCCAAGAGTCTGGTTCTGAAGTTAAATGGTTTTCCTTCATGGCCTGTCTTTTACCCATGATGTCTCAGGATCACCTGGTCTGCATGACGACAACAAACTCCTGAAAGGAGAGTAAGACAATTGAAACCTGGACAGAACTGAAGGATTTCAGGCTGCTCTTAGATGTGGTTTTAACCAAACAGCACCTCCAGATAAAGGCCATCTATCAGAGGACCGTAGGGCAGCAGCCGGACCATCCATCATCTAACATTCTGAGTAGACCAGGGATTCAAACACACAAGATAACGTTATCTGGGCTTCTCAGAGACCCATGTGAGCTCTGACAGGGAGCCATCGTTTATCTCTGTTCAGGACAAACGAGTCTATCATACCAAGCTGGACCAGAGTCCACCATCAGAACAGAGAATATGCTCCAGAGTCCCTGTTAAGATTGAAATTGGTTGATCAAACCGACCCAGTGGTGCTCTTGGCTCCTTTCAGGATGCAGGCTGGACCCACTCTGGCTATGGTGAAGCTGTGACATCATATCACACTGGTGTCTGGATTCAGACAAGCTGAATCTTTACCTGGAGCTTACCAAGGTCCAGTTGGGGGGTAGAAACCAGCAGGGGTTTGCTGTGTGCTGCTGGACCAGTTTCATACTTTCACCAGTTTCACCCATCAGAGCTGACAAATGGGAAACAAATTCAAATTGAGAAATGCGTTTTCCCTCCAGTTTCTTACAAAAAGACCTGTGATGAGCTTAAGGATGACACAGTCATCTGCTCCTAATTTTAGTCTGATTGCACATCCCAGTCCCAACATTCGTACCATCTCACTGTGACTGTAGCAGACTGATGCTACATTGCCAGACTCTCCTATACTCTAGAATAAGTGCTTTCATCAGTAGACACAGCAGTAGAAGGTGCTAACCCATACTTACATAGAACCTTCTGGAGTCCTAGAAGGTGATTTACAACACCACAGTCATTCACTCATGCATGCACACATTCTCACACTGGCCGTGAAGAGCTACTGCAGCCCTGGAGCAAACTGACAGATGTGGGGTTGCCTTACACACTAGGTACCGCTGGTTCCCTCCAAACCACCATCAGTGGGCAAGGCAGGTTAAGTGTCTTGCTCAAGGACACAACAACTGCATCAGACTGAGTGGGGTGCAAACCTGCAACCTTCTAATTTTGAGGCGGACACTTAAGTCTTCTGCCACCATTGTCCTGTTGCTGAAGTCTAGAGAGGAGAGTAAAGAGACAAGCATTTTGGTTTGATCACAGCCAGTGAGGAGGATTCAGTCTGAGCGTCTGTCCAGTAGAAAGGACCTGGACAAGTCTGCCTCTGGTGGTAGAACTAGAACACTGGACAGCTACAGGGAGTGACCACCAAACCCAGCCGGGTTCAGTCACCTCCAGATGGAGTGACTTTGGCTCCTCTACCAGCTGTTTTACTGTGACAGGTGGTTTCAGTCACCCGCCGGGAGCGGGTGTTTCGGTTACATGAATCCCAAAAATGAAAAACAGCAATCAGAAACTCCTGCTGCAGTAACCTATCATCTATCAGCGATAACACCCTCTACTGAAGCTCTGGGTCTGCTAATTTATCTGCTCAAACTGCTGATTGTGTTGGAGTGTTACGATCAAGGACATAAAAATGTGTGAGATCAAAGCCACAGTTTGGTCAAGTCTCGGGGCCGCTCACCGCTCCTGCCTGTCCGTGTGTTCAGACAAGTGATTCATGACACTCTGTATGAAAATAATATTTCAAGAACAAGCTGCCTGAGGGGCTGCGTTTCAATGGCTATTCAGTTTCCACCAACTGCATCCAATCAATGCTTTCAGAAAGCCAGGAGTTCTCGGTGGAAGGAGCAACTTTTCAGAAGTCCAACACAGAAGTGACACTTCCTTCTCCTTTTCCTACTCCTCAAGGACAGAAGGGTTGGGAGCTGATACCAGCTGCAACCTGATCTGTATTCTGGACAGGCTGTGAACTATATAAAGAGAGTGAGATGCCTTTGTGATCCTACCTGCCCCACTCTCCTCTAAAACCTCCTGGAGCTTTTCACAACCAGAGAGCATCAGATAAAGCAGGGAGAGGTGAGAAAATCTGAACAGCCCTTAGTCATTCAGACGCCGTTTCCCCTGCTCCTGTCCCCTTCTTTTATCTAACAGACTGACACCACAATACGTTTGCTTCACCATACTTGTTTGATATAATCACACATAATACCACATTTAGAAGACTTGCCCTGCTGATATATTCAACACACAGACCGCAGAACAGCACACAGTGGTTGGTTTATTATCATATTATGGCTCTTTGCTGTCGTTCAGTAACTTTTAGCTGGTTTGTCCTTGGCACTAAGTGTCTCTGACCTGGCACGGCTTCATGTTTCTGATTCTAGAGGAATTATTTATACAAACGTTGAGTTGGAGCCTTTGAGTAGAGCGTCAAACAAACAGATGTTATGTCAGACTCCATCAAACAACCACCAGTCCTGATTTGAAACTAAGAAATAGAAATAAAGAGCTGGAACACAGATGTTCTTGTGAAAACAGGATGCTGGTTCCTACATATTTGATAATATGTTTAATAAAAGATGATTTGGTCTAAAACTGTAGCAGGTAGTTTTCAGACCAAAGCGTTTTAAAGGCCCTCTTAGAGTCAGAAGTACTGGG